>NC_051226.1:20601023-20788523 GCF_015220715.1 Pygocentrus nattereri | reverse complement strand
GAGAGCTCCGGGGCTTGCGGACCCGTTTCTGGAGGGTCTTTTTCTCTTCTCATCTCCTCTTTCTCTCTCTTCTCCTCTTTCCTCTCCTTCTCTTCTGTTTCCTCTTCTCCTCTCCTCTTTCCTCTTCTTCTCTTCCCCTCTCCTCTGGCCCTGCGCCCGGAACTTTTTTCCCCCGCACCAGCTGACTCAGAGCAGCGCGCTGGGCCCAGAGTCACAAGACCGAGTCTGAGTCCGAGGAGAACTTTTTCCATGCCATCTAAAGTGATGTGTGACTTTACAGCAGCGTGGCGCGCTACGACAGCGTCAAAGGCACTGCGAGCACTTCTCTGACCACACAGCCACTAAAATATTAAAGCCGGCCAGTTCATGATTGTTTCATTTTTAAGGTCAAGAACGCTCCTATTAACCCGGATGAGCTGATGTAACGTAAACTGATGTACGACAGTGTGATCGTCCCTGCCTGCGCCTAAGCGTGAGCCTGTCCGGTCCTGATCCGCTGGAGCTTTTGTAACTGTTGTGCCAGACGTCGCCCGCTGTTGTAACTGATCTACCGTAAACGCAGGCGAAGGCCACATGATTTCGTTAGTCACGAATCGTGACTAACCATTTCATAACGATGATGATCAAAACAGCTCTGGCTCCGGGTCTGTGGGCTAGTAGAGCTTCCTCTTTTTGATTTAGACCCTGAAAATAGTAGCACGCCGGTCACAACCAATTTCCATGAGGAGCCGCATAGGGACACATCAAACGCGCTCAGTCGTGAGGCAGGACGGACATTACAGCAGGACGATGACGTCGAGAGAAGCAGGCGGGACTGGAAGGGTCGTTGTTTGTTTTCCGCCTGTATTCAGGGAAGCCCCGCCTCCTGCGCTGGGATTGGCTGGTACTTCACGTTTCGCAGTCCAGACTTCACAAGCAGTCCGGATCGCGGCTCAGAAAAACAGTCAGCCAATGGCCAAGCAGGGGGCGGGGCTTGTGTGAATGCGGGTGGGGAAAAAAAACAACGCGGTCCGGGAAGGACGTAACGGAGAAAGAGCAGGAAAAAAGGGAGGAGGAGGAGGAGAGGGAGGGGAAAGACGGAGGGACAGGCTGTACGTAACCACGATCTCACTCGTAGCAGCGGAAGACGAGATTCAAGCTTCCAGTAGCAACAGAAACGGCGGAGGAAGGACCCAAATGACCTGAAACATACGGATTAAAATCCGTCGCTAGGTCGCTCGGACGTCCTGTGGTTGCGAGGCGCAGCATTAGCTTTGTCTAAACAGTGTCGTGTCGGCGTGCCTGGAGCCCGTTTTTAGGATAAAGTCACGCATTTTCTCCCGCTAGCCTACAGTAGTCCTGCTCAACATCGCTAGCCTACAGTAGACCTGTTCAGCATCTGCTCACTAAACCGGACCGTAGGCTGTGATGGTCCACAACTCTTGACAGCCTCACTACTGGATTGGCTGTTGTGTTTTATCGTGGGGCCAGAGGTCACAGTAGCTTCATATCTGTCAGACGGTCTCCAGAGGTGTTCCCACAAATGCTGGTAAGTAAGAGATGCTAAATACTAATGCTGCCGTAGTGCATGCGTGCTCCACTCGTTATCTTCACCCTGACTGTGTGCCCAATGTTTCTCCGCCAGACTGAGCTGATCATCAATAATTCTGATGGCATCCAGCCCAAATGCCTGCTAAGTAAAGCTTAACTAACTTTCTTCTGTAAATTGGATAACGTGCTCTAATAGTTCGCTAGCTTAAACACGCCTCCACCCCCTGACCAGTGAGCTTTGATTTATGAACGTCCGAGCTTCTGTACGTGAAGTTAAAACCCAGCTGCATAACAACCTACAGAACATAGGCTGAAGTGTGAGAGCACTTAGCGCTCATTCATTAAAGCGGGGAGGAAAGTCCGCAGTAGGCCAGCAGTTTGCTGATGCCTGACCTTGATCCTGTTGTCCTAATCCTGGTCCATAACATTGTGACAGCCACTGAGGGTTTTTTTTTCAACTACATCAGTCATGTCGCATTTCCCATTGGCCTTCGGTTGCAGTCCGAAAATAAACCCACCACACGTCAGATCCTCAGAGGCTACTCGGCATTCAAGTATTCAAAGCTGTTGTAGTTACTGACTGGCTGACTTCTTAAAAAAAGTTAATTTCCATTTCTCTGGGGCATGGCTGACTTCTCTCTTTCTGTGTTGGCCTGATTCAGTTAGCTGTCAACTTTCAAAACACGTCAACTCCACTTTTAACAGCTAAACTGTCAGTGTGTGTTTTGGTTAACCCATTAAAAAACCAGGCGTATTACATACTAAGGCTTTTTATTCAGTAACTATAGGGACTTCAATGCAAACTGGCTATGCTGTTGTTATAGAAGTGTGTCACCAAACTTTGGGTCTGCCGGTGGTCCCTGGCCATTTAAGGGGTTAACAGAGGCTCAACCAATGTTCAGGACTTCATACACACAAACCTCTAATACTGTTCTGTCAGTAGGAGACTTACAGCCTGACTCTTAGTGGTTAGCCTGGGTGTATGGGACGTAGAGAGGTCACAGCAGGTTCAGAAGCCTTCGTTTCTGCCCAGTAATGTCCAGCACCTCTAAATAGAGTACAGAAATGCAGCTCCATTATAGATACTTTATGATACCTATCAGCAGTGCACTGCATGTGCCCGTTATCCCTCATAACTTGGCCGTGGCACCCATTTCTGAACTACTGGTTCAGATCTAGTAAGTGCTGGCCACTGCACTCCCCACAGGACTGGAGCTGAGAAGGGAGTCCCTGCTCTTAAGAAGTCGTAATCCAGTTTTACAAATTAACCTTTCACCGGTCAGGGCTCACTTCACAAGGTCACCTTTTGAAGTCTGCTTTGGCAATCTTTGCTGTACGCTCACGTTGCATGTGTACTGTAGCCAAAACGCAAAGTCTAATAAACTACACTTATCTTCCATTTCTTTCTGCTGTGAATTAGTTTTACACATTGGGCTTCAGATAACATAATCAGTCGATCACTATGCCACTGTGCCTTCACTTCATGCATAACGCTTCTTGAAAAAGGTCTTGTCTTGTTTTTGTTTGTTTGCCTTTCTTTAAACCTGTAATAGAATGAGATCATATTATCACGTTCAGTTGTAAAGCTTTCCATGTTTAGGCTATTAATTGTCACTAGAGAAAAAAAGTTGAGAAGCAGGTTTGCAACTCATTACTTAATATACATTCTATTATTTAATAATAACATAAGTAATAATGAGTAGTAACTTACTAATAAGAATACAAAAAGACAACTTTCACACGTCTAAGATCAGTCCGTTTGCATTTTAGCATGTTTTTCCTAAGATCTCTTATGTGGTTGCTACTATAAATTAACAAAGTTGAATACTCTAGGCCCATTTGCTTAACCTCCTTAATCTTTGCCTTGTTTGCAGGTCTTTTGTGTTAGCATTTCACTTAATCACACTGACTTTTGATTTGGTAACAAACCTTTTAAGGTTCTTCCATAAAACTTGAGTACATCAGCAGTTCCACCTGAGTTAAATCCTCATGCCATGTCAGGCCATCTTTTAAGATCATTGTTCCAGTTCTTAGCTTGTCATATATTATCAACAAACTACAAAGCTTGCAGGTATAAAAAGGCAGATAAAAGCTATTAAATTAAAAATAGGTACAAATGATTGAGTGTATTATTGTCCATATCAGTCATGTCTTTTGTATCTTTTTGCTTTTGTTCTGAAAGTCATTGTTCTCTGTGTATCTCTTTAAACTAGGTAAATTATCACCCAGGTGAAATGGCGCATTTCTGTGTGCGATAGAGAGTTACTGCGTCTGTCCTTCAAGCCCTCATGTGACTTTGACCTTTGGAATGTGTTGGGGGGGGTATTGTGTGCAGAAACTGAGTGTGAGAGTATGTCCCCACTATGCGTGCAGTGTGTGAATGACAGTGAGCGAAAGCAGCAAATGTTTGCCTATGAGAAAGACAAAGAAATATTTTCCCAATCTGTCAGCATTTTCTGACTAATGGTGCTGATGGGGAAGACACAGGCCAGATAAAGTGCGATAGACAGGCAGACAGGGAGGCAGCCTATTAATGGCTGAAAATCAGACAGCCACTCATTCTGCCCTACATGAGGTATAGGGGCATATATTGAAATGGCTTTTTTAAAGGAATACATACCTCGCCTAGGGATTATATGTGTGTGTGTGTGTGTGTGTGTGTGCGCTAAAAGAACGTTTCTGTAGAGCAGAGCATTTTGAACCTCTGCAAATGACTTTCTTCACATATTTTATTATATAGATTTTTCTAAAACATCTGTAGAATTAGACTTCTTTATTCTGCTCTAAACAGATTTTGCAGTGTTGCCCATTCAGTTTTCTTTTGACAAATTCGCCATGCTATCTTACAGGGTTCCTGATGGCCCGTGTGAACTGACCCATTGTCACATATCTGAAATCAAAAGGAAGTGTGAGGACTCTATTCACAAGAGGAGCTGAAAGCAAAAGTAAAAAGGTAAGCATTTTCTCCAAATAACACAGCAACCCACAGCTATGTTTAGGGATGGATCCTGCTGGGAAAAGACAGCCCTCACAACACAATCTCTATTGAGCAAGGGGCATATGAGCTGTATTGTCTGGGGATATTTCTCACAGGCTTTGTAACCTTATAGTAACCTATTTGACTAAGTCAGCTCTGTTGTTGTGACTGAATTGTGTTCAATCTAGAGTAGCTGGTAACGGCTCCTATTTTTCCCGTCAACACATGTGGCACATTTTACAAAAACGGACAAACCGGCTCTTTTCTCAAGCTGCTCCTCCTCTCCTCCCTCTTGAAGACAACCAATGACCAACGACACGTTTTAGAGTCCATGTGGGGGAAAAGTGAAGTTCAAAAATGCACGAAAGTCAGGCAATGGGATTTACGGTCAGGCTTTTCGGAGTTAAAAACGGACAACTTTTCGCTGCTTGAGAAAATAACCCTCTGTGGCGAGTCTCCATAACGGCGAGGGTGAGGAAAAGCGCTGAGCTTGGCTACCTTAAACAAGGTAGAGGTAAGTTAGCAGCCGCGGTATGCTAAGCTAACGTGGCTAGTGTAAGTGAGAATGGGGGCAGACGGACAAGACTGCTAGCATGCTAGTTAGCGCCTCTGTCTGCTTCTGCGGTCCTGGCCTCACCAGAAAGGAAGAACCGGCCAATTAGCTGTGTTATTTGAAGGCTCATAACAGGTGAAGGTTAGTGTGAACGTAGATGTATCTGTCGGTTATTGTGTTGGGCAGGATTAAGACGCTGTGCTAGCCAACATGAAAGGCAGCCAGTCCACCGCTGAATATCTAAGCGAATAACCACCGTCTGTCAGCTGGGTTTGATCACCTGTGGAAGTGGAAGTGACACCTTTGAGGGACTCGCTTGAACTCTCCAGGCTGCCCAGTTAACCTGCTGGACTGACACCTTTTTGTTTTCAGTTTTCTTTTTCACTCCGGTAGAGATTTGTGCCGCGCGGTTTGATCCTTCAGTGAGTGGAATGTGTGAATGCCGTTGAAGATAAGCATGCCCTCAGATTAGTGCTGGGCCGAGTAACGATGTTTTGTCGTTATCGTGACGAATTATGTCACAGTTCGTTCTTCTGAGCGTGGATATCGTCAGAACTAAAGAGCACTGACTAAGTGTTTCATTGCAAAGTGAGCATAATTAGGCCTGTTTGCAGGATTTACTGCAGCTCAGTTTGTAAAACATTACATACATTACATACTACGTTTATTAGTTTTATTATACTCATTTTATATGCGGCACTACAGGTTCTATTTTGTCTGTTCCAACTCATTAAATCTCAGAAAACTAAATATTGTGATGCATATTGTCTATCGTTAAACTGTCTTAAAGCGGCATTATATAATACTTTTTGTCAAAAAAATAAGATTTATGTAAGGATGTGAAAAATGCCTATAGTAATATTTTTTGAGTCCTGTAATATTCTTGTATTACTGTTTTAGTAGTATCTGTAATACTTGTTTAGTTTCCTGTACAGTGACCTATAGTAACCGTCTAAATGTATTATAATATACTTACAGGAGTTCTGTATAAGAATCCTTATAGGAATCCTGTTAAAATTCCTGCAGTGTTTCTGTAGATTTTATTCAGGGAGGGAAAAGGGAAGAAATTCTCTTGTGTTGTCTTCTGAAAATGCTGATAAAGTAGTAGACTTTACTCGAAAGCACAGCTTGCTCCCCACTGTGTTTGAGCTCATGTGCCTCCACAACAATAAAGACTGTCTCTTGCTCAGGTTGGGAGGTGAAGGGAGGGAGGGAGTAGGGTGTAATGTCAAAGTTCAGAAGTTGCGCAAGTGATGGAACTCAGATTGTAGGCCAGAGTGTTCGGCTGACTCGAGGCATTGGGCCATGGTTACACTCTGTACACTGCTGAGAGTTACACCATTTCACTGGAGATCAGGGGAAGGAGGGGACTACAGCTCTCTCAACTCTCCATGAACCTCTCTTCTCCCCCTGTCTCTCTACATGTATCTCAGTCTGTGTGTATGCATGGACTACAGATCACTCTGAGGACACCTGTTGTCAGTTCTTCTGTCTCTTCAAATTCTTAGATAGTTCACAGTGATCTCCATATTTCAGATGTGTGGGCTTAGGCCTTTTGCCACTGGCTTCAACCCACATAGCAAAGTGAATGGTGTATAGACCGTTACTGTGCATTGCTGTGGTTAGATTAGCGAAAGCAGCCATACTTTCTGATATGGCTGATGTGGTTCAGTGGGAAATCATGTTGGAAAACATCTTCACCAGCAAATTTAGTGTCTCCTTTTAGATGACTAGATGTCAACCAAGAACACTACATCTTATTAGTTGAAGTGTCAACCTAGAGGGAATAGCCTTAATATCACTTGGAGACAAAGATACCAATGAGCTGGACTTGTAGGTAAAAGAGGAGTTCAATCCTTGAACTCTGATATGGCTGATATGGTTCAGTGGGAAATCACTGTGGGAGTATCCTACCACATGCAGTCCAGTTAATGTTGGCATGCATTATGGCCTGGAACTACCCAAGTGCCATGTTTGCTCATTTTCACAAACAGGTTTCTGAGAAGACATATTACTCCTTTTGAGTTTGTTAAATATGTAGTATCATCTACTGTTACTAACTGGTATTAACATGGGGTCTGACAGCCAGGGCAACATGCGATCTCAGCTCACTGAAGTTCTAAAAGCGTATTCTGACGGGTGCTTTGGGTTTAAGGTGGGCCAAAATTATTTTTGAATATAGAGTTATAAATCTGACATTTTTATAGTCATTTTAATACACTTTAAAGACAAATGGCTGTTCACATCAGTTATGTTCTGTATTAATACAGCAGATTATTAAAAAGAATTTGTGTTGCCCTTGGAATACTCTTTGACTGTTATGTTGCTTGGCAACCATTAGTGGAACAGTTCCTTATGATTTGTTATTAATAATACATATTTTTAAAATGTTGGTTTATTTCATGATATTGTGTTTTTTCACTGTTTTATAAAAGCAGTAAGCCACAAGAGGTTTATTCTTAAGACTTTCAAGCAAAAGCCTCAGAAGGGCCTGCTGTAATTAGCATGTGGATGCCAGAATATGTGATAGTGGTTTAGCATTTGAATGCCTTTGATGGCTAATAGTGAAAGCTAATTATAACATATATGTATTATTGAATGGCTTGAAGTTACAAGGGGCTAAACTCCATTGTCTTCTTTGGTCTTCAAAGAGTATGTAAACAGCCCAAAACCAATGCCGCCCTGGAGTTCATAATGAGGCTCCAGCTCTCATTAGGAACTGCTATCAAAGCAGTACTCCCTGTTTGGCAATTGTTATATGTCTTGTGTAATATTGTATTTAGTAATGCCTTTGCTAACAGTTTAGAAAGTGAAAGATCAGCAGTGTCTCTGAGGAAGGACGAGCTGTGGGTCTGGGAGGGTAGCTGGGAGACTGTCTGTCTCTGTCAGGTCTCTCCTTCTAGAGGTATAATTAGAGGATTGTCTCTCCTCTCCCATGGATTAATGACCCTAATCTGGTGTGGGCGGAGACCAAGGTGTTGGGATTATGGGCCGACTCAGTGCAGAATTCAGTCTGTTCTGCACCCACAGATTTCTGTTAGATCCCAGTTATAATTTGAATGGCTCTCTAGTCTTAATCCCATTAAACATCCATTAAGCACTGCTGTGGAAGCTGCAGTGCACACATAGGTGAATGGTCACTCAGATCTCTTCAATATGTGTTTCGTTGTGCTGTAATCCTTTCAAGATTTCTTGAAACAGAATTTAACACCCTAAATTTAAGGGCCTGTATACCCGTACTCCAATTCCTCAGGCATATGGCTGCATAACATATAAGCTTTATAATAGTTACAGTATAATTCATAGAAGTTACTGTATAATACATCCTAGGACTTTGTTGGATTTGGTCGTTTTTTGTTGCCTCTTCTTTTGTAACTGTCTTTTCATTAGCACTGAAGTGTAGACTAGGATTTATGAGACCAAGTTCTTTCTGTTTGCTTAGAGCCTCACTTCTGTCTCTGTCTCCCTCTCTCCCTATGATACCACAGGTATCATGTCTTCCAGAGAACGGCGCTCTGATCTGCACATAAAGGCAGAGCCTAGCAGTCCAGAGGGTGGAGGCGGTGGGGGCAGGACCAGTCCAGGTGGTGCCTCCTCAGACTCCTCGCAAAGCGGTGGAGGAGGCGCTCGGGGGGACGGCGCTGGACGTTACTCCTCACCCACCTATAGCCCAGCCCTCCGCTGCCACTTCAAGGAGGATGGGGCAGACGCAGCAGACGAGGGCTCAACGGGCAGTGGGGGTGGCCGCTGCAAATACGCCCTCAGCACCCTCCCCAAGAGGCTGTGCCTAGTGTGTGGAGATGTGGCATCAGGCTACCACTATGGCGTGGCCTCCTGTGAAGCCTGCAAGGCCTTCTTTAAGAGGACCATCCAGGGTAAGCACACCTGGCAGTCTTTAACAAGCCAGTTTAGTATGTTACTTACTGAGGATGTGCATTCAGACTTATTTAGGTATTCAAGTATCTGTAAGAGTTTATGGTTAACCACATATATATCTGGTTAATCACAGGAAAGGAAAACAATGAAAAAAATGCAGGGCTGTGCGTTTGACTCTTTAGGTAAAACCACTGGTACTACACAAAAATATGGCAGCACGCAGACAAATACTTTGTCCTTTTTCGTATAAAATACCGTTTCGTTTTGGAAGAGTAACAGAGGATTCCTTTCTAGATAGGCTAATGAGCTAACAGTGCAAGCTAGGATGAATGCTGATGAGAACTCATCAGGTGAGAGAGATGTTTTCTGTTCAGCGGAATGTTTTTTGTGAGAGAAATATGTTTTCCGTTGTTTCTGGACCTAGATACCATCAGCTAAAGTAGTAGCCTGGCCGACTTATATAGCATACTTACTTGAAAACACGAGCAAAACTGCTGCATTTCACTGAATGGTTGTATATTTTCTTTATCTATGAAATTGATACCAACAAATAGTGATTTCAGTATACAAATACTGGGACCTAAATTGGCACTCTTTGCCAACCCTGATATTTACTAGTGCTGGCTCCAACTATGGACTTTTGTTGTCAAAGGCCTGATTTTTGACTTTTAACATTTTAAAATTTGACTAATCAGTCCCCCCATCCCCTTTCCTTTTTTATGTTTTCCATTTGCCTTGCCCTTCAAATCAGTAATATGTTCTTAGAATTATTTATACTGTAGAAGTGGGCAAATCGTTTTATTTTTTGTGTTTTTGATGGCTTTTTTAAAAAGTGGCACTACTGGTGCATTTAGTTTGTCTATTAATTGGTCTGTAATGTGGTATGATATTTCTGCCAGATCACCAGTCTTTATATATGGTAGTGTAAGTTTAAAACAATATGTTTATACAGAAGGTTTGTACATAAAAATAAATAAATTAATTAAATTACTAGACTGACAAAAAGGTCAACCAAGAACACTACATCTTATTAGGTGAAGTGTCAAGAGTGGATAGCCTTAATATCGTTTTGTGACAAGGATACCAATGAGCTGGACTTGTAGGTGAAAGAGGGGAACTATCTTGAATCCTTGAACTCTGGTGTTTATATTTATCCTTGCCCACTTCACCTGCCTTTCTCTTCTCAGGCAACATTGAGTACAGCTGTCCAGCGTCCAACGTGTGTGAGATCACCAAGAGGCGCAGGAAGGCCTGCCAGGCGTGCCGCTTCACAAAGTGCCTCAAAGTGGGCATGCTCAAAGAAGGTGAGTGGAAAGAACAATGCTCTTGGCCCAGTATTTGTGGTACTTGGTACAGTATTCACATCAAAGTGATTAAACTTTGCAGAGCCAAATCCTACCTGCAAGTGAAATAAATGTTTGGCACACTTTGTCTGCAGGAGTCCGTCTAGACCGAGTGAGAGGGGGAAGACAGAAGTACAAGAGACGGCCAGAAGTGGAGAATGCCACGTATCAGAGTGCCCCAATACCTATAAAGAAAGAGGGAGAGAAAGGTGAAATATCACAGAAGAGTTCACAGTAGAGTTCACAGGGGTGGAATATACATATAGTTATACATATAGTAAAAAAATCTTCTGTATGCTCTAGCATATTCCCCACCAAAAAATATTGTGCAACCTGCATGTTTGTTTCATCACACGCTTACCTAAAACTACATCATGTTGTTGTGTAATCTCACATAAGCTTGATAATTTTGTTTATGACACTGCATGACATACTGTTAACTATAGAAACAGACAAAAGTACTTTGCATAGCTGAAAACAGTATTACGTTTTATGTTAAAGTCAGTTTTTTTTGCCCGTATGCTTTTTTGGTTTTATATCCCTTATGTGTTACATGTCATTTATAGGCTCTCCCAGCATCATTGTGTCTCACCTGCTCGTGGCAGAGCCCGAGAAGTTGTTTGCCATGCCAGACCCCCTGCAGCCAGACACAGCCCAGCGCACCCTCACCACCCTCTGTGACCTGGCTGACCGCGAGCTTGTCGTCATCATCGGCTGGGCAAAGCATGTCCCTGGTGAGAGAGGAGAACACGAGGGCTTGGGGGAGGGACAGCCAGCGGGAGGGATAGAGAGGTGAAAGAAGGGTCTGGATTCCAAATGTGAAGATAACAAGGTAGCATTTCCTAAGACTGTTAAAAGGCCAGCTGGGAAAAGCAGTGGAGACCTTGTCAGTCCTTGTCTTTTGATGGCCGTCTGCTCTCCACTGTTGAGAGATGCAGAGAAGTGCTGAGTAATCACACATCTCAATGTGGAAGAACAGGTGCCTGAAGGAAAGAGGTCTTATAATTGAGAGGGGAGCTGGAGGTGGAGAGTGAAAGACCGAATGTGGGAGGTTTTTCACCTAATTGCTGTCCAGAGCCACAGTAAGGTTTTCTCTGACTCTGCCTGAGCTCACTGACTTTTGTCATTTCCAGGCTATTTTGAAGAGTGTTATAAATTAAGGAGTACTATTGTACCTCTGCCTTCCAGGTCCCACATGCTTACTTATAACATAGACTTTTCTTTTTTGTCTCTTTCTGTCTCAAAATCACTTTACATCTCTAAACATTGAATATGTGTATTATAGGCTGGTAGACAGTGTAAAATGTAAAAAATAGGATAGATTTTAGGTTAATTTGTGTTATTGAAATTTGAGCAATTAGTGTTAGTATTTTGACTGCATTGATTGAATGAAGATGATAAATACATATTCTTACTGTCTCTCTCTCTCTCTGTGCTGTGCAGGCTTCCTCTCTCTGTCACTGGCTGACCAGATGTCAGTGCTGCAGTCTGTGTGGCTGGAGGTGCTGGTGCTTGGGGTGGCCTACCGTTCTTTGGGCTGTGAGGACGAGGTGGTGTTTGCTGAGGACTTTGTGCTAGATGAGGAAATGTCACGTGTGGCTGGCCTGACTGAGCTCAACGCTGCCATCTGTCAGCTGGCACGGCGCTTCAGGGCTCTGCAGCTGGACCGCGAGGAGTTTGTAATGCTCAAAGCCATCGCTCTTACTAACTCAGGTGAGCAGCTTGACCACTGGAACTTAACCCTAGCCAGAATTCTTAATCTAAGATAATGAATGGCTGCAACATTGCATGAAGTGGTGTTCTCAATACTAACACACGAGATTCAACTTGGTAGTTAACTTTAGGGTCAGTCACATGTGACGAAGCAGGGAAAGCACTAAACTAGGATTCTCATGAAAACAGATTTTACCAAGATACCAAGTGTAGTGTTAGAATGCTCAGTAACAAAACATTACTATGGCAAAAAAGTATCATTGTATTAAACACAAAAATATTGTTACAGCTTAATAACATGTTTGATTTTCAAAATCAGTCTATAGTTTGAACATGGCTTCATTCAGTTTGCTATGAAAGTAGGATTAACGGTGGGGAATACAGTATAGCCTAGTTTGCCTCACACTGTTGGCATGTATTGATTCAGTATTACAAACCTCCAGGACCTGAGAATGAGAGCCTTGTTTTTATATTTTTCACTGATTTTAATTTTACACTGTGGAAGGATCAGCAATTTTGTATCATGAATCGGACCCACATCAATCCTGTTTTGTAAATCTGTTATAGAAAGCAAGGTGTTCATTGGCTATTTCACCTTCAGCTGATAGTATAGGAGCGTGAGAGCCCCAGGACAGTGTCGATTACTGTAAACAGTCAACTCAATCCCTAATGCTGCTTAACCCAAAGCCACTCTATTTGTTATGCAAATATAAGGAGTCACATGTGATTGCTTTCAATATAGTTAAGAGCCCATGATCTCCCACAGTTTTGTGTGCATGCATAACAACAACTTCCTTTGCCCCACATATGGCTGATTTCTTTGCGAACCCACCACACACTTCAGGTCCCAGATGCTTTCATTCACTAAAACTGTACAGATTTGGATACTGTGATGTTGATTATGCTCAGCTGGTTTTGAGTTTGCTTAATGGAAATACAGATTTAGCTAATATTCTGTTTGATCTGTGATGATCAGTGCTATAGTTTGACTACTTTGTAGCAGTAAAGATGTTAAGTCTCTTTTTTTTCCTCTTTATTTTTCTCAGATTCAGTCTACATTGAAGACATCGAGGCTGTTCAGAAGCTGAGGGACCTTCTTCACCAGGCTTTGTTGGAGCTGGAGGTGCAGCAGCGTCCTGATGACCCGCAGCGAGCTGGCCGCCTCCTACTCACACTGCCCCTCCTTCGACAGACAGCCAACCGCGCCCTCACTACCTTCTACAGTATCAAGACCCGTGGAGGAGTTCCCATGCACAAACTCTTCCTGGAGATGCTGGAAGCCATGATGGACTCACCTTAGTGAGGAATGAAACAAAGAATGGATTAGTGAAAGAGTGAGGAAGAGACTCAACAGTAGAAGGCATGACTAGTCATTTTTTAAGATGAAGCTTTTTTTGTTGTTAAAAGAGTGCAAGGGCTGAAAGGCAAAAAGAGGGATATTTCTTTTCATAGAAGAGCTGAAGGGCAGACGTCTTTTCAAAAAGGATTCATGTGTGAAATTTGTAGCTTTGAGGGGTCATGCATAACTTGAGGTACTTAAACTGAATGGTTCAGCCATGGATGTCCTCTTTGGATTTAAATTGTATTGAAGGAGAAATTGGACTGATTTCTTAAACCACACTTGTTTGATACTGGATTGAGGTACCATGTGGGAATAATAATTGTGCTCTGAAGAGAAAAGTCGGTGGAAGAGTCGGTGGAACTGGTCACCATATTAATAGTTACCCTTATCATGCAGATTCCTTCAGATTTTATTGACAGAAATTTATACAGGACCCTCCATCACTGTTAACCTTAGGGGCAATGATGCGTTTAAGGATGTGTTATGGATGAAGGAAACCTTTCAGCCTCTTTCTATAAGGTAGTATGGCTGATTTCAAGGAAATCGAGTGGTCATGAATAGCTCCCCCTACTGAATCTATAGCCATAGAAAAAACAACATAACTGAAAATACCTAGCATTGCAGGTGACCATGTAAAAACAACAATGTTTAACCTGCTTCCACTCCCTCTCCGCTCTCTCTTATCTGTGTGTAGTCAGTCACGCTCAGCAGTTTAGAAGTACTTGACGATGCATGTAAGTGCTATCTTTTTTCACCCCGCTACATTACTTTGTGGTTAGAAATATGCAAGACGTGTAAAGGAATACTAACATCTGCAGAGTGAACTGTGTGCAGACAGAGAAGTGTTACTTAAAACATACATTCAAGGTGCAACAAATGGATGAAGAGGTTAACATTGAATACACTGGCACGTGTGACACTACCAGAAATATCGTATGTGTTCTAACATGCAATATATTTTAAAGCAATATGTACAATTTCACTCAGCAAAGTGCAACAAGTCATCCATTTGTCTCTGCAGAGAGGGTGTTGTTGACTTGTCTCAGTCAAGCTTTTTGTTTGGTTGAAATTTAATAGTGCAGTTGCACAGCAAAGGCAAGGGGTATACAAAGGGAATGCTATCTAATAGAACAACGTTCTTAGAGTACAGAGTAGTGCACTCATTGTAGATTTTTCAAATTTGTTCCATAGATTAACCGCCAGAACATCTTTGTATGTGTGCGAGTGTGTGTTTCTGCACAGGGTGTGTGCTGTGTCAGAGTTAATTGATGATGGTGCATTTAGATCAGGGTAAAAAGAGCAACCTCAGCCCCTGTAGGCCAGCTGGCTCTGTGCTTCAGGCCTGCTGCCGGGGAGAGAGATTTTTTTTCTTTTGAAATCCACTTGAAAGGACTGAACAAAGCAAAAGCTCACGGATGGACTTCAGGTGACCAATACCACATTACACTGGCCGCCGGTGCAGGAGACAGCATTGAGGCTGCTCTTTGCCTTGTCAAACGCTAATGCTGTTTGATTCAGACTGCTAAAACACAAACATCACTTCTGCATCCTGAATCCCTGGAGAGACTTGAGAAGGAATGGATCCGTTTTTTGAGAAAAAACGAACTTCAACCCTTGCCACAGACATGTTAGGTGGCCGTCATTGGACAGCTGGAACCAGGAGGACGTGCTGTGTGACTGAACTGCTAGCCTCATTGGCTGAGAGCTACATTTGATACAACATGAGGAGCCTCATAATACGTGGTCGAAAACGAGCCCTCTTAGCCCGAGACCATTTTTTAAAATATTGTTTGATGTTTTGGTTGGTTTCACTGCTGTTTTTAGAGCCGTATATAGGTTGTTTGCAGACGTTTGTCTCATATTATATGCAATCATGTTCAGAGCCCTACAACTCTGCTACCTTTTTATTTATTGTTTGCATTTGAAAACTCAAGAGGAGGAAGAAAAGCCAATTGCCGTCCAGGCCAAGGCAGAATACATAATAAAATCCAACCACTGATCAACAGTTTTCAGACCTCTGTGAGATTACAGTGTCTTCAGGGTGCTTTTCACCGTATGTTTGTAGTAATGATTGTATGTGTTCATTGAGAATGGTACAAATTATGCCTACTGCAGCTATGAAGGAAGTGGCGTCCTGTACACAGACAGTGTCTAATTCTGAGAAGCAATTAAACGTTAGGAGGAAATCTCTATTAATATAACCTAAATCAAAATCAGCAGTAAGCTTAATCTTGTTCTGAGAATAACCAGCCCTTGGGAAACAGTGTAATAGGTGCTTGAAATTTTGATCTGCTAACATGAGCTTCTTTTCTCGTTTGTGGTTTGTTGTTTTGGCTGACTTGAACGTAGACTTTCAGTATAATGTTACACATGGCCTCAGGTTTGGTACTGAAATAAAGCAATCTGTTTGGTTGAGTATCGTAAAATGTTAGTTTTTCCTTTGAATTTGTTTGGTCTTGGTTTCTTTTCCCTCTTTGTGATTTTTTTAACAAAGCTTTCCAGTTATCTGTCAATACTAACTGAAGTAAATAAAAGCGAAAGCCAGGGAAATAATACTTTGTCTTTTTATGTGAGCTAACAATAGTACAGTTATGCAGATTTCAGGCCCTCAGTATAAGCAGTGTTGAACACTCAAGTTATTAAATTTTTTCCCTACCTGTCCCTCATTAATGTCACCACTTCTGCTAACTGGGTGAACACTGGCTGGACTTCAATAACACGTATCATTGTTTCAAGTTGCTGTACCCGAGCAAATCGACACTAAAATGCTCTTTGGTTTGTTCGATAAGTTGTCAATGTTTTTTCTGCTCTTTTGTACACAGGGATACATGTGTCTCTCTGTCAGTGGTTCTTGGGATGTCACAGAATGTGTACATAACCATGGATGTCTGGGTCCATTCAAAGAAAGTTGTAAAAATGTCAATGTTTGTGTCAATAATTCTAATATTATTATCAATAATTATAATTATAGCAACTATAATAATGATATAACTAGTGTTTTCATAACTGTCAGCGTTATATGATGCCATTTTGTCATTGTCGACATTAGATGAGATTTTGGAGCCGAACATGGTTTAGAGATCATTTAAGGTCATGGGTAGCTGTTAGTGTGTCTGTGTATATTTATGTAAATGAGCAATACAAGAATTTACCAAAACTATGTTTTCACATTTCTCTGTATAGTGACATACTGTAAATCAAACCTCAGCAGTAATAACAGTGATAACAATCCATAGAAATAATGAAGCTTATAATAAGGTAAAGAACAAATCAATGTTTGTATTTTAAAAATATTGTATTTAAAAGATTAAATTCTATTTTTTACTCAATTTGCTGATGTTTATTAATATTTTGGGTTTTTTTTTTCTTTCTTTTTGTGTGTGGGTTTCAGTCTAATGATTGTGAATGTCTCTGTGTGCTGTTCTCTTTTTTGTAAAGCTACATAGTTCAGCAGTAGTGACTATATTTCAGCAATTTGTTCATATTGAATCACTGTGATGAAAAGGCAAACACTAAAACACCACAGGAATATAGGGGTATTTTAAGATATTGTCGGTGTCTTGTGTTTTGTAATAAATTAACACACGTCAGCATTTGCCTTTTGCTCTGTTCTTTGTAATGGTCTTGCTTGTTTCTATGAGTTGTACCTTCAGTGCTACATGGTGCCAAACCTATTCCTCACAGTCATCATGAAACAGGATGTGTAGATACTTCTTCAGAAGTGTTGAGAAAGAAAGGACTTATTTGACATAAACAGCATATATGAGGAAGAATTGCGTCACCGCAGTTACATATAAATTTCAGTAGTTGCACTGATTTTAGGTACTACTATTAAACCTGACTCTGAGTTTCCAGCTGGACCTGGATGAGAGACTCTGCTGGACTGTCCACCACATCTCAGTATAAACAGCACTGTTATCACTGCAATTATTATTAGCTAATCCATTAATGAGGTCATCATCAGATAAATTATAATAAATAACATCCTAAACATGCTACGGTGTAATTGCTTGCATAGTCAGGACAGAGCAGAAGGGAAAAGGATAAAAAACTATGAAGGACTTATATGCAGGGGTACAAGCTTCTGAACAGGAACGCTTTCTAGGGGTGGATCAATATTAAAGGCAGAATGACATAATTTGGAGTTATGTTACTACTAAATAGTCCATTTACTTTGTATTTATTTAAATGTCTTTAAAATCTGCTTTTTAATGCCTTCAATGCTTGCTTACTGGTTTGCTCTATAGAAAACTTTCCTATTTTTATGTGCAAAAGAAAACTTAAAAAGATTAGTGTCTCGATAGTATTGGTGTTACTTGGTATTGGATCAAAAAGAAAATCAGTGGTACCATCCACAGACTGTTCGCTGTTATTCTTTCCCTGACATTGTCCTACATGGGCTAAGGTGCTAGCTTGGTAATTAGTGAAAAGATAAAGTGAACGCAGCAACATTTTTATTTTAGTTGATAAAGAAGCATAAAACTTGGACTAATAACTATTATGATACCAACGGCCACACTGGTCCAATAAATCACTTTTGAGACCCATGTGATTTCTCTCATTTTAAAGAACGTGTCATTTTCAAACTCACATCTGAGTATGTCTAACCAGTTTATTCTAGCTGACTGAATGACCGGCTAGCTTATTGGCTGACTAGCTCTAACTGAATGACTGTCTGGCTAGCTTATTGGCTGACTAGCTCTAGCTGACTGAATGACTGGCTAGCTTATTGGCTGATTAGCTCTAGCTGACTGAATGACTGGCTAGCTTATTGGCTGATTAGCTCTAGCTGAGTGAATGTCTGGCTAGCTTATTGGCTGATTAGCTCTAGCTGAGTGAATGTCTGGCTAGCTTATTGGCTGACTAGCTCTAGCTGACTGAATGTCTGGCTAGCTTATTGGCTGATTAGCCCTAGCTGAGTGAATGACTGGCTATCTTATTGGCTGACTAGCTCTTGCTGAGTGAATGACTGGCTAGCTTATTGGCTGATTAGCTCTAGCTGAGTGAATGACTGGCTAGCTTATTGGCTGATTAGCTCTAGCTGATTGAATGACTGGCTAGCTTACTGGCTGACTAGCTCTAGCTGACTGAATGTCTGGCTAGCTTATTGGCTGATTAGCTCTAGCTGAGTGAATGACTGGCTAGCTTATTGGCTGATTAGCTCTAGCTGAGTGAATGACTGGCTAGCTTATTGGCTGATTAGCTCTAGCTGATTGAATGACTGGCTAGCTTATTGGCTGATTAGCTCTAGCTGAGTGAATGACTGGCTAGCTTATTGGCTGACTAGCTCTAGCTGACTGAATGTCTGGCTAGCTTATTGGCTGATTAGCTCTAGCTGAGTGAATGACTGGCTAGCTTATTGGCTGACGAGCTGACTGAATGACTGTCTGGCTAGCTTATTGGCTGACTTGCTCTAGCTGACTGAATGACTGGCTAGCTTATTGGCTGACTAGCTGACTGAATGTCTGGCTAGCTTATTGGCTGACTAGCTGACTGAATGACTGTCTGACTAGCTTATTGGCTGACTAGCTGACTGAATGACTGTCTGGCTAGCTTATTGGCTAACTAGCTAACTGAATGACTGTCTGGCTAGCTTATTGGCTGACTAGCTGACTGAATGAGTGTCTGGCTAGCTTATTGGCTGAATAGCTCTAGCTGACTGAATGACTGGATAGCTTATTGGCTGAATAGCTCTAGCTGACTGAATGACTGGCTAGCTTATTGGCTGACTAGCTGACTGAATGACTGTCTGGCTAGCTTAATGGCTGAATAGCTCTAGCTGACTGAATGAGTGTCTGGCTAGCTTATTGGCTGAATAGCTCTAGCTGATTGAATGACTGACTAGCTTATTGGCTGACTAGCTGACTGAATGTCTGGCTAGCTTATTGGCTGACTAGCTGACTGAATGTCTGGCTAGCTTCTTGGCTGACTAGCTGACTGAATGACTGTCTGACTAGCTTATTGGCTGACTAGCTGACTGAATGACTGTCTGGCTAGCTTATTGGCTAACTAGCTGACTGAATGACTGTCTGGCTAGCTTATTGGCTGAATAGCTCTAGCTGACTGAATGACTGTCTGGCTAGCTTATTGGCTGAATAGCTCTAGCTGACTGAATGACTGTCTAGCTTATTGGCTGACTAGCTGACTGAATGACTGTCTGGCTAGCTTATTGGCTGACTGGCTGACTGAATGACTGTCTGGCTATCTTATTGGCTGAATAGCTCTAGCTGACGGACTGTCTGGCTAGCTTATTGGCTGAATAGCTCTAGCTGACTGAATGACTGGCTAGCTTATTGGCTGACTAGCTGACTGAATGTCTGGCTAGCTTATTGGCTGACTAGCTGACTGAATGACTGTCTGACTAGCTTATTGGCTGACTAGCTGACTGAATGACTGTCTGGCTAGCTTATTGGCTAACTAGCTAACTGAATGACTGTCTGGCTAGCTTATTGGCTGACTAGCTGACTGAATGAGTGTCTGGCTAGCTTATTGGCTGAATAGCTCTAGCTGACTGAATGACTGGCTAGCTTATTGGCTGACTAGCTGACTGAATGACTGTCTGGCTAGCTTATTGGCTGACTGAATGACTGTCTGGCTAGCTTATTGGCTGAATAGCTCTAGCTGACGGACTGTCTGGCTAGCTTATTGGCTGAATAGCTCTAGCTGACTGAATGACTGGCTAGCTTATTGGCTGACTAGCTGACTGAATGTCTGGCTAGCTTATTGGCTGACTAGCTGACTGAATGACTGTCTGACTAGCTTATTGGCTGACTAGCTGACTGAATGACTGTCTGGCTAGCTTATTGGCTAACTAGCTAACTGAATGACTGTCTGGCTAGCTTATTGGCTGACTAGCTGACTGAATGAGTGTCTGGCTAGCTTATTGGCTGAATAGCTCTAGCTGACTGAATGACTGGCTAGCTTATTGGCTGACTAGCTGACTGAATGACTGTCTGGCTAGCTTAATGGCTGAATAGCTCTAGCTGACTGAATGAGTGTCTGGCTAGCTTATTGGCTGAATAGCTCTAGCTGATTGAATGACTGGCTAGCTTATTGGCTGACTAGCTGACTGAATGTCTGGCTAGCTTATTGGCTGACTAGCTGACTGAATGTCTGGCTAGCTTCTTGGCTGACTAGCTGACTGAATGACTGTCTGACTAGCTTATTGGCTGACTAGCTGACTGAATGACTGTCTGGCTAGCTTATTGGCTAACTAGCTGACTGAATGACTGTCTGGCTAGCTTATTGGCTGAATAGCTCTAGCTGACTGAATGACTGGCTAGCTTATTGGCTGACTAGCTGACTGAATGACTGTCTGGCTAGCTTATTGGCTGAATAGCTCTAGCTGACTGAATGACTGTCTGGCTAGCTTATTGGCTGAATAGCTCTAGCTGACTGAATGACTGGCTAGCTTAGTGGCTGACTAGCTGACTGAATGACTGTCTGGCTAGCTTATTGGCTGACTGAATGACTGTCTGGCTAGCTTATTGGCTGAATAGCTCTAGCTGACGGACTGTCTGGCTAGCTTATTGGCTGACTAGCTCTAGCTGACTGAATGACTGGCTAGCTTATTGGCTGACTAGCTGACTGAATCACTGTCTGGCTAGCTTATTGGCTGAATAGCTCTAACTGACTGACTGACTGTCTGGTTAACTTATTGGCTGACTAGCTCTAGCTGACTGACTGACTGTCTGGCTAGCTTATTGGCTAACTAGCTGACTGAATGACTGTCTGGCTAGCTTATTGTCTGACTAGCTGACTGAAGCTTATTGGCTGAATAGCTCTAGCTGACTGAATGACTGTCTGGCTAGCTTATTGGCTGACTAGTTCTACCTGACTGAATGTCTGTCTAGCTTATTGGCTGACTAGCTGACTGAATGACTGTCTGGCTAGCTTATAGGCTGACTAGCTCTAGCTGACTGAATGACTGTCTGGCTAGCTTATTGGCTGACTAGCTCTAGCTGACAGAATGACTGTCTGGCTAGCTTATTGGCTGACTAGCTGACTGAATGACTGGCTAGCTTATTGGCTGACTAGCTGACTGAATGTCTGGCTAGCTTATTGGCTGACTAGCTGACTGAATGACTGCCTGACTAGCTTATTGGCTGACTAGCTGGCTGAATGACTGTCTGGCTAGCTTATTGGCTAACTAGCTGACTGAATAACTGTCTGGCTAGCTTATTGGCTGACTACCTCTAGCTGACTGAATGTCTGGCTAGCTTATTGGCTGACTAGCTGACTGAATGACTGTCTGGCTAGCTTATTGGCTAACTAGCTGACTGAATGACTGTCTGGCTAGCTTATTGGCTGAATAGCTCTAGCTGACTGAATGACTGTCTGGCTAGCTTATTGGCTGACTAGCTGACTGAATGACTGTCTGGCTAGCTTATTGGCTGACTGAATGACTGTCTGGCTAGCTTATTGGCTGAATAGCTCTAGCTGACGGACTGTCTGGCTAGCTTATTGGCTGAATAGCTCTAGCTGACTGAATGACTGGCTAGCTTATTGGCTGACTAGCTGACTGAATGACTGTCTGGCTAGCTTATTGGCTGAATAGCTCTAGCTGACTGAATGACTGTCTGGCTAGCTTATTGGCTGAATAGCTCTAGCTGACTGAATGACTGACTAGCTTATTGGCTGACTAGCTGACTGAATGTCTGGCTAGCTTATTGGCTGACTAGCTGACTGAATGTCTGGCTAGCTTATTGGCTGACTACCTCTAGCTGACTGAATGTCTGGCTAGCTTATTGGCTGACTAGCTCTAGCTGACTGAATGACTGGCTAGCTTATTGGCTGACTAGCTGACTGAATGACTGTCTGGCTAGCTTATTGGCTAACTAGCTGACTGAATGACTGTCTGGCTAGCTTATTGGCTGAATAGCTCTAGCTGACTGAATGACTGTCTGGCTAGCTTATTGGCTGAATAGCTCTAGCTGACTGAATGACTGTCTAGCTTATTGGCTGACTAGCTGACTGAATGACTGTCTGGCTAGCTTATTGGCTGACTGAATGACTGTCTGGCTAGCTTATTGGCTGAATAGCTCTAGCTGACGGACTGTCTGGCTAGCTTATTGGCTGAATAGCTCTAGCTGACTGAATGACTGGCTAGCTTATTGGCTGACTAGCTGACTGAATGACTGTCTGGCTAGCTTATTGGCTGAATAGCTCTAGCTGACTGAATGACTGTCTGGCTAGCTTATTGGCTGAATAGCTCTAGCTGACTGAATGACTGACTAGCTTATTGGCTGACTAGCTGACTGAATGTCTGGCTAGCTTATTGGCTGACTAGCTGACAATGTCTGGCTAGCTTATTGGCTGACTAGCTGACTGAATGACTGTCTGGCTAGCTTATTGGCTAACTACCTGACTGAATGACTGTCTGACTAGCTTATTGGCTGACTAGCTGACTGAATGACTGTCTGGCTAGCTTATTGGCTAACTAGCTGACTGAATGACTGTCTGGCTAGCTTATTGGCTGAATAGCTCTAGCTGACTGAATGACTGGCTAGCTTATTGGCTGACTAGCTGACTGAATGACTGTCTGGCTAGCTTATTGGCTGAATAGCTCTAGCTGACTGAATGACTGTCTGGCTAGCTTATTGGCTGAATAGCTCTAGCTGACTGAATGACTGACTAGCTTATTGGCTGACTAGCTGACTGAATGTCTGGCTAGCTTATTGGCTGACTAGCTGACTGAATGTCTGGCTAGCTTATTGGCTGACTAGCTGACTGAATGACTGTCTGCCTAGCTTATTGGCTAACTAGCTGACTGAATGACTGTCTGGCTAGCTTATTGGCTGACTAGCTGACTGAATGACTGTCTGACTAGCTTATTGGCTGACTAGCTGACTGAATGACTGTCTGGCTAGCTTATTGGCTGAATAGCTGACAGAATGACTGTCTGGCTAGCTTATTGGCTGACTAGCTGACTAATCCGATTGGATGTTTTACTGTCTGACTTGCCGACTGGGTTGTCTGGTTGACTGGTCGCTCCCTACTACACCGCTACTTGTTGTTTCCTCTTCATATAAAAGCCAATGATCACTACATCAGCGTTACTCAGAGGAAGCCGTGCCGTCTGCTGCTTTAGACAGCTCCATACCACACTCACCGTGAACATGCCCATCCAGGTAAGAGGAGATTCTGGAGCCCTACGGTGGTTTACAGGCTTTACAGCAGCTCTGTCTGTACACCTGAGTTTGTTTGTCTTGTCGTCATTAATTCGTTTATTTATTCCAGTTTAAAATGGATTCGCTCAATCTGGCCGCCATGCTGCCCGAGTTGCGTATTTTCTAGCTAACTTTAGCCGCATTAGTGGTGTTTTGCCACAGGAGCTCTGTTATAGCACAAAACGGGGGATGAGGGCACCCGCCGCTAATAGTCCCGGACGTTTTTGTTCGCTGACTTTTTTATTTGACTGAAAATGTGCTCTACAGAGTTTTGGTTACATTATTGCAGACTGTCCTTCATTTCTGCGTCGTTGCCTGACCTACATGAAGCTGCTGTCACTTTTTGTTACAAGCGCTCCTTAGCTGTCGTTTATGGACACGCCTAAAACACCGTCTCGCTGATGAACCGTTTCATAGCCACCGCCGCAGCGCCATGCGATCCGCTCTGCTCTGTGAAGCCGGTGAAGCAATAGCGTTAGCGTGTAGCACGAAGCCTACATAAGGGTTCAGAGGAACTTTGCTCCAAAATAAAGCGGTATACAGAATTAAAGTGGAAGCACTGTGGCTCCATCATCATTAAGTGCGCATGTACGTCGACAGTAGCGACGTGTTGCTGTTTTCAGCTAAGCCACTGTACTCTGTGCAAACTCAGCTTTACTGCCTAATCATGTCCATAATCATCTGTGTCAGGTTGGAGAGAGTCTCCCAGCTGTGGAGGTCCAGGAGGGGAGCCCAGACAAAAAAGTATCTATGGATCAACTCTTCAAGGGGAAAAAGGGGGTTCTGTTTGCAGTGCCAGGGGCTTTTACTCCTGGATGCTCCAAGGTAACCATAACCCCCCCGCCCCCACAGGACGCACCTCACATTGACTTCTCTTGTTACAGTAAAGGATTCTGTTGCTCTGCTTAATTAATCCATGTTGCACCTGACAAAGCAATACACTAAACGTATCCTGACACTCCCCTTTAAAGATGGACCCTCTGCTCTGAATTCAGCTGCACAGATACAGCTTATGTAATCTCCTTAGAGAACCATTCCCAATAGAATGGAATGGTCTGGAACAGCCTAAGGTCAACATGCTCAATGCCAAGTACCAGATAGTGGGGTAAAAAGCCTCCATTGGGCTGTGGATCAGTGGAACCATAGTACCATCCAGTATCGTTCATGAGTGCCGTTTGTGATCCAGAAATAGTCATCCAGCATCAGTACATGTACTTAACCTCACTGATGCTCTTGTGAGGATGAATGCCTAATGTAAAGCTGTCTCAGAAGAGTAGAGGCTGTTAGTGCAGCAAAGGGGGGACAAACTCCATATTAATACCATTGATTGAAGAAGCTTTGAATGAGCTTCAGTGAGTCTTACAAACATTTAGACATACCATGCGTGTTACCCTAGAATCCTTTTATGTTAACATGGCAGTCTCATTAGCTATAAAGTCTACAATGTACAGCCACACAGCATCTTGTCTGTACTCTTCTGTATGATCTTGTTTCTGACACACCTGCCTGTCTCAGACCCATCTCCCAGGGTTCGTGCAGGAGGTCGAACAGCTGAAGAGTAAAGGTGTGCAGGAGGTGGCCTGCGTCTCTGTGAATGATGCATTTGTCATGGCTGCGTGGGGCAAGGAGCATGGCACAGATGGCAAGGTGAGCAGGCAGCAGCCATGGAAAATCAATAAAAAATTGTTGTTGTATCCAGAATGTTCAGAAGTTTGAGTAGCATACAAAGCCATTGCCAATTCATAAGTATGAAATCAGTTACTTAATTTTTTTTTTCTCCTATTAATATTCTTGTAAACATTAAGCATCAGTGAGAGTGCGGTTCCATTCACTCTTCTGTCAAATTCTTATCACGTCATAAGGAAACAGACAGCAGGCTAACGTGACACGCTGGACAGGTTTAACAACTTACTGTTCAACTGTTGGCATATTGATTTGTATGTCATAATTTTTGACTGTCACCTTCCTCATGAACTCCCTTCTTTCTCAACCTCCAACATCTTACTAGCAAATGTGAGGCATATTCAGAGTTAAAAGTGAATTATCCACTTTCCCTGAATCAACAAAACCCTTAAATTGTGAACCTACAATGTGCACCTATAAGTTAAGTGTACTTAGTAACTGGCAAGTGTACAACAAACTGGCAAGTAGTGTAGATTTAAAAGATTTACATTTCCTCGTAGGTGCGAATGCTGGCAGATGCCACCGGAGCTTTCACTGCGGTAAGATTCCTCATGCTTTTCATGTTACAACACCTCTGATTCTCCTAAGCAATACAGTTGACAGAAAAAGCTTATGGAAATTCCCCATTCAAAATTTTCTCTCTTGTGCAATAGATTACATAATAATAGTGTTTCGCAACCTTGGATTCTTTCCATATGCTTGTAGCTTTCTGTTGTGTATATAGGTTGTAACTATAGATTTTGCCCTCCTTTTACAGGCAGTTGATCTCCTCCTGGATAACAATGAGATCATCGCGGGGCTTGGTAACAAGAGATCCAAGAGGTGAGAATTCATGTTCTCAAGACTTGGTAAATATTCTTGCTCACTGAACATGTACAGTAATCTTAAACTGATCCTCGGTTTATTTCTAGTGGATTTAAGACACCTGCGTTTACACCAAAACTGTCATAATAAAACATTAATGTTCTTAATAATTACTAATATTTTACAACACACAAGCTCCCTGAAAACAATAACCAAAACATTTACTGCAAACAGTGTAGAATTTAGGCCTTTTACACCTTGTCCTTAAAAGAAAAAACAAAACAGGATTTCTTAAAGCAGAAGTGAGCACTGTCCAGTAGAAACTGCACTGGGCTCTGCTCCTGCTGGTTAAACTTTTGGATTAAATTGTCTGTGAATGACATCTCAAAGGTCTTGCACTTGATGCTTGAAGAGTCTTTACCTAGCTTGTGTTAAGAGATGAACCAAAAATGTAGCAGTCCTTTCCTTTAAGTTCCTGCTTAATGAAAGGTACTGATGTTCTACTTACAGATACGCCATGCTGGTTGAGGACGGTGTGGTGAAGAAGCTCAATGTGGAGCCTGATGGCACTGGCCTCACCTGCAGCTTAGCCTCCAACATCCTCTCTGAACTAGTCTAAAGCAGACCGCAACCATTCTAACCAACGCACACCTTCAACTGTACCCTCATCCATAATTACTGTAACTGTTACACCTCTCTTTGTAGATCACTTCTAGTTGTTTTTAAAAAAGAAAGCCACAAAAGGTTTATCAGTAGTAGTGCACCCAAAGAAAAGGGTACAGCAATAAGCCTATTTTTTTTAGGTTGTCGTAGACAATCGTGCAAGTAAAGGTGCTTCCCTGTAGAACAGTGCTGAAGGGCTTTATACAGGAATATACTGGATTTCTGCCCAAGCGCACAATATAAACGCAGTCAAAGCGCACAAATGTCATGATGAAACGCTACTTTGCACCACATCATTGATCCTTTCAATACATTTGTTACTTCAACAATAAACTGCTTAGAACCTTTGCACTCCAGTGGAAATCATGTTGCATGATTATCTTGATAGAATTGCTCTTTGACTCTTACAGATGTGATTTCTAGAAAATATTTAACCAAAATGAAAAGTGATGAGTTTTTGCAGTAAATTAATAAATACTCCTTTCCTTTTAACATTTTTAATTAAGTAGCTACAGTCACATAAACAAGCTTTACACGCTGGTACACTGTGTAAATAGTTCGGGGGGAAAAAAGCAGCACCAAAAACAATAATCAGTATTTTAATAATAATTACATCAGCAACAAAGACTAAGTCAAAGCAATGTTCTTAAGCTCACATTAGGACAAAACAACATTCAATTAAAAAAAAAAAAAAAAAATCACTTTATGAAAGCGACATCTGGGATCTTTCCTTGGACCTTGTGGGGAAGGAGAGAAAAACAAACATGACAAATGGACATATATACACTGTTGTGTAGGCATAAACAAAACTTCAAGAATGCAATGCTAAAAGTACCTTAAGGTCTGTGAAGATCTGAGCAGCTCTGTCAAAATCCCAGTCATTGTCTTGGAGGCATCTGCAAAAAGACAAGAATTTCAATAATAACTAATAATTCAATCATTTTTGCCATTTTAATAGTTTCACTTGCACTACACCTCAAATCCTTTACAAGTACCAATTCATGGTTTCATGTGTAAACTGTTTTCCATCCGAACATCATATTTAGTTTTAAAGTTGTGTGTGTGTGTGTGTGTGTGTGTGTGTGTGTGTGTGTGTGTAATATATATAAAAAACACACACATACATACTGTTAAATAAATGTGGAGAGATTGGTCTATTAATATTTTCCCCTCCATAGCTAGGGTCCTACCACATTCATGCATGATTGTTTTTTTTTAATTCCAGAATTCAGGTTCGCTACACTTTACTTGAAGAAAATATTGTGCCAATGTGATGCAACGTAGATCTAAAATTCATCTATTAGTGCAAACAAGATGTTAACACGTTTTAACTTCAGCTCATCTACAAGCATATCAGACAAGCAGTGATCACTAAATTGCTCGGAGATATTTGAGTCAAAGCTGACTAAATACTGACAAAAGAGAAGGCAGGCATTTGATCACAGGAACACCACGTGAAGTTTAACACCATCAATGGATGCTTAATGCTTATATTCAACCATTTAAGTTTATTCACAATGTACGGTATATTAGGTCTCTTATGATCCTCTGCTATTCAAAGGGTGTGTAGGTAACTGCTGTGCAATGTAGCAATTTCATGAATTGTTGCAATCCATGAAATGTCATTTTTAAGAAAAAGTCCATGAAAATAAGCACACTTCAAATGACTGTGAATGTGGTTATAGGGCTTCCTATACTTACTTCTGAGACCACTCCAAGTTCATGCCAGACTTCAGTGAGAAAGCAGAGAGCATTTCCTGCTGTGTGGCAGACAGCGTGGGCACAGGGCTGCTCGAGGGGGTTGGGGCCGGGGCCACAAACGCCCGCCGAATCTCCTCTGTTGTGGCGTTCCGGATAAACATCTCATCATTCACAATACACAGACTGAGGACAGAGGACAAGTTTCACATCATCAACAGCAAAAGCCAAGGTCTTACGAAGTGTTTGCCTTCATGTATGGGGGAAAAAGAAGCATCCATATGAAAAGATGAAACAGAAGAGCCTTACGTTCCATTTCCAGGAGACACAGCAATGAAAACCCGAGAGAATGCTCTGTATGAGTCCCTTGATTTACCATCCACTTGAAAGAAGAGAAAGGCCAACTTAGAAACTACATGTAATATAGAAGAGACTATATTTAATAGACTTGATTTTTGAATAAGATCCTAGTCATACCTTCTTTGAATACTCCACTGACCGTGAATGACAACAGTGTATTCTAAAACAGAAAAGGAGAATGGTCAGACTGAATAAACACTGAAGGCTCTATATCTCTAGTATGGTAAAATTTACTCACAGTGTAGGTGTTGACGTCAACATTAAAAGAGGCAATATCATGGTGGGTTTTTGGAAGCTCGTTCAGGAATGCAACCACATTCAGTCGTGTGTGCTTCAGCAAGCGAAACCGTGTGGCTGAAGGGCCAGAGTAATAGGATTTCATTTAGAATTGTTATAAGATTGTTACAGGTTTACTCTGTAAAAGGCTTAAGACCTTTTCCTACTGCCTAAAATACTGTCATCAGGGAGACTTACTGGAATCTCTCACTCGTTTGATGTTGCGACTGTCCTTCTGGTATTCTCCCAAACTGCATCTACAAGATTAAAAAGGAGAAATGCAATGCTTAAAAGAAAAAACTATACGTGACAGCAGATAAGAGAAATTAAAGATGACAGCAGGAGAACAGACTAGTATGAAGCAGGTATACTGTACTTGGAAGGGTTCTGCATGGAGAAAGGAATGATAAGTGAGAAAGTTGCTCCATCATGATAGGCATCAAGCAGGGGCTGTCTGTCCGCAGAGTCATATATAGTGTAATACCTGGTAGAGGTGAGGCAGAGAAACACAATTAGCTTCAGTCACAACTCATATTCAAATTCAACCTAGACCAAACGCAGACAAACTTACTGCTGAAGGAAGCACAGGATGAGGCTTTTGAGTTCTTCTGAGCAGAAGTAACTGGGCTGAGTTTTAAAAATGTAAACACATTAGAAACAAGAACATACCAAAAAAAAAAAACCAAACAAAAAAAAAAAAAAAAAAAAAAACCTTCATCTGAAAATCACATTGTAAAGTCAGTCAGTACCTTGCATGGGGGCAAAACCGGAGGGGCAACCTCCAGGTCAAAGCCAATAGGAGCAGGAAGAACATGTCCGTCCTATGAAATAAAAGTGGAACAATGGAAGGTGAGAGCCATCAGAAACAAACCTTTGCTAAAAATGAGACAAACTAGGCAAGGACTGTCAAGCTCAGGCTCTAATGTGTCCCACTAACTGCTACCAACAAAGCCATCGTTGACTTTATCAGGTTCACTCTGATAAACTAGAGATGTGTGGGGCCTACCAGTTTGAGCAGTCTGGGGAACCTCTCCCGTATGGCACTGTCCAACAATCACAAAGACAGAAGAAGACAAAACAAAATGACCATTATGCAGACAGAACACTAGAGAGCAGCAACTCCCTCTTCCACTGCCCACACACAACCACACTCATAGCTTCAACGTCAAAAGCACTGCATCTACAAAACTAAATATGGGTTTACATACATCACAAATTACTGACTCTTGATTAAACCTCACACTCACACACACACACACTTTACCACAGCCAAACAATGTTTTATCTTCCAAAAAGTGTAAGCTTTCTGAAACACTATAAACATCCAACAAGAATATGGTACTTACCCCTCCACAATACTCACCACCGGCCCCACTACACGCCGAAACACACTGACACACGCTGGCTCTGAGGGGTAGGGTTGGGGGAGAGGGAGTGTGTGGGGTAGTGGTGGTGGCTGGTTGTTAACACTCACACCAGTGAAACACAGTCAGTACTTTCAGGCACATAGGGAGTTGACTGAGGACTGGTGAGTTCATGCCATTGCTACATGACCATTTCAGGTCAACTATTATTTGCTGGCTTTAGCAAGCATGAGTACAGCAATGGTTTTCTTGTTGAAATGCTGTGAGAAGGGCATTTGGCAGTTGAAACAGAAGTTCGGTTACAAAGTTAATGAAATTAACTTGAAATCAAATTGTCCACGAATATCACATACTTCCTCTGTTATGTTATTTGTGTGGGAGCCGCGTGTAAGAAGTACTTGTAAATACTGCATATGCCACAATCTACAGAACAAAAGCCAATTTGTAATATGGGGTCCAACACTGATATCTCTCTCTGAAAGGTCATTAGAAGCAAAGGCAGAAAATGAAAAAAAGAAGGCTGACTGAGCAGAGAAGCAAAAGATTAACATAAAAAGATGGCATTTGAAAAGGAAGAGAATTTTGAAGAAATAAAAAGAAAAGCAAATGACGTTGGACCCTAAGTTTCTATACAGAATACTGCTAATGTTACACACTGTAAACGCGGTCATCAAAGGACAAAGTTTTCGAACCAGCCTAATACATTTGGACCCCACCATTATATTTAAAAATGGCAGGGTTTTCCTTTAAGAAAAAAGAATGAAACTACAGAGTTTTGACGAAGCCTATTTATCCATGTCTAATTAAATGTTATCCTAGGTTTACTGGAATTTAAGAACATGATGTTTACTGTAATCCTGAGAACATGGTCTCGAAGCACACATTCAACACTGTTCCTCAGGTTTAGAAACAGCCCAGAGAGAGAGAGCTTTTCGCTCATTTTTGAATATTCATGCTGTTCAGCATTGTGGACATGGAGTTGTTCTTCCTGCTTTATGCAACAAACCTCACAGTGAGGTTTTTAGGGTCACAATGTTGCTGAGCCCTGCATGGTTTAAGGGCTTTTCTTAAAAACCTGCTCCCTCTCCTCCACCCCCTAAAGAGCCTTTCTCATGGAAATGACAGCAATGCTCTTTTTACTCCTCTTCTTTTCTTCTTTTTTAGGGACACTCTTTCCTTTTTTTTCCCTACTTTGTGTGCTGTGGCCAGTTTTGCGGCTGTGCCTGCCTTAGGTTGTCCCTGGCTTGTGTTGGGATCTTACCCGTCTTTGGCTAACCAGCCTTCCTCACTGGCCAAACAGCAGCTTCCCAGACTTAAGCCCAACCTAATGAGGTGTGGAGGGATGAATGAGGTAGCATCACGGAGTGGTAGAGAGTACATGAGCACTTGAAAGTGCATTATCTTCTGAGATATGTTCTTTTGTTCTCCTCTATAGGCAGCTTACGCCCGATGCTCTCAGGGTAAAGAGGCATTGGGCATTCTGAGCGGGCAAATACATCCTGGTTGCAGAAAGAGCCACAGGTGCTGTGGACCTATGCACGATTTTTAGGGGAATTAAAATGTTTATCTAATACTACAGCTCTAATACTACAGCTATGAGTTTATGAGCAGTAACCTGTAAAGAAAGCAACAGGGCCAAGTGCACTGCTGATCAGAAAGAGTTCTTGAAAAAGGAATAGTGAGAGCATGTTTTTATTACATATAAAAAAAGAAGAAAAAAAAAGCAAAGAGGTAAAATGTGAGCTTGCTCATTAATCCTACCACCAAAACAAAAAAATTCTTTAGCCTTACAAAAAAAAAAATTCACGAGTTACTGTTTGTATATTTGCAGACAACCAACATAATGCTAATAAATCAAAGTGCCAATATGGTCTGTCTACACAAACCATGTTGCACCCACATAGTTGTGCAATCCTACACAGACACTGGCTAAGAAGGAACCTTACAGATTTTCTGGATGTCACACAGTATTGTCTGACAAAAATGCAGTCTTTCACACCTCAAAGTGATCAGTTCAGGAAACAGGCCCTACAGAGGTTTAAAGCGTTCACTATGGTACTGCAAAACTACTGAGTAACACTGCCAGTCTAGTAAGATGATAGGGAAGGACAGGGAAATTCACTCCTCCATTTCCTTTAGTTTCTGAACAAGGCTTTTTTCCCCCCATTCCATGTAAAACTCCAGCTGGTTCTGTCTTACAGATTTCTTCCATATTCAGTGAGAAGATGTGCAACATGTGCACACATACAGACACTCAATCACTCACTCAACACAAACTTTCAGTCTTTCTCAATTGACTTCGGTGCACAAGATAGAATAAGGACTAACCTAATGTAGTCTGCCTGGTCTTTAAAATGATCGCACAGGGGGTTCCGGTCCAATGACAACTCCACCAGCCTCAGGCCCTTCAGTTTGTCCAGCTCTCTCTCAGACTTTAACTGCAGAGAACAAAAAAATGCATAACAAAGTAAACAAAAAATTGAAAGACACAATCATCTTAGTAAAGTACAGAACTTTAGGCCAATAGCTCCATACCTCATTGTGTGAGAGATTCAGAATCTTCAGATTGGGCACTTTGTTGACAATGTCAGCAAGGTCATCAAGCCTGTACAACCTGTTGTTGCTTAGGTTTAAACAAACCAGCTGTGAAGAGTGGAGAAGTAAAATGAAAAGCTAATTAAAACCAGTTAAGGTTTTGTGGATTTTTGTATGTAACCTCCAGATATGTTTTTAACCATTTCACTACATATATAAACCGAAGAGTTTTTGTACCTCAGGGATGTTCTCTTCAATGATTTTGATGACTGCTTGCATGGAGTTTTTCCTGTTTAACATAACCTCGATATTCTGAGAAACCAAATCTGATACAGAGGAAAAAAACAAAGAGCAAAGCAATACCATCAGACACATGTTATGAGAATGTCTACTAATATAATATGCAGCAAGTGTGGTCCTGGTATGGTCCTAGAACACATTTGTTTGAAGCATATCTTCCACATATCAGATTGAAGAATGTTGTAAAATCATAATCAACTGTAAATAATCTTGCAGATATCTTAACAAATGGAGCTACATAGTTTCAAAAGTAAGATTTAGTGTAAAATCTGGAGGACACTTATAAAATTAGCAATTTCAAAATATGACATTTCTTTATAGGCTTTTGACCAAAATAAATTTCACATACAACACATTGCAATTATGTCCAAGTATACTGCTGGTCAAACGTTTAGCTGGGAGCTACATAGACAGCTATTGAAACTGTGATAGTAACCATGACAACTAAATTCTTAGACAGTAAAACTGAAATGCAAATTAGGTAATGCAGTCTACGCTTATCAACAAACTGCAATTCAACTAAACAAGTGTCTACCACCATGCGCAAGCAACAGGTACTGTGACTGAACATTTTAAGAGAGTATCTACCTGGATCAACTCGAATGTTGTTCAAGCAGAGGGCCTGTTGTGATCCATCAAAACGCTTAGACAGGCATTGCTGTTAAAAAAAAAAAGGGGGGGGGGTGAAATAATAGAAGTTCTATGAAACATGTTACTAAAGATTTAATCTGGCGAAACAGATTTATGGGTATCATAAAACTACAAATCCTTCAAAATATGCATGTTCACCTCTTCCAGTGGCACTCACCTTCAAGTGCTCAAGGTCTTCTGGTTTTAGGTCTTGATGAATCAAATTGGGTGGTGGGCAAGTGTTCATCAAAACTGCTATCTGTTTTACAAAATGACAGAATACTCATCAACAAACATTTTTAAAAGCAACTCATCTCTGTCCTTGACCACTTATCTGTGTAGTTCTTTATTGTACCAGAGGTTTATAGATCAAATTCATTAGCACTCAATGAAATAAAAAAATAAAAAAAACTAAATTAGTAAAGAATCTTAATCTCAGATATGAAAGCAAGACTTGTGCAAACAAATAAGCACATAAATAATATACACCTAAAAACATACCTTATATCCATCCTTGTCTGTGATTTTTCTTGACACTTTGAGCAAAGCATTTGCTGTGGCACCATCATCAATGTAGAACTGTGCTTTGTTGCCATCTGTATGGTACTGTATGCAGAAAAAGGAAAAAAAAAAACTTAATGAATAGGCCATTGATTCACATAAAGGAAAAAATCTATTAAATGTACTAATACATGCTGTTGCATATAGGAAAAACTTTAGCTTTCATATTAAGACTTTTGCAGATTATTTAAAAGCAAACTGACCTTGTAGTTTAAAAAACTAAATTCAGTTCATCCAATTATGGTTTACTTACGTGAACTGCATGGAACGGCACTGTGCAGAGATTCTGAAGTGCAGAGAGAAGCCACTGCTTGTCATATTTTTTCCCATGGGGAATCTGTAGAGAGTCAAAATGTTCAAGTGAAAAAAGTCCACAGTTAGTGCAAACAGAGTACAAGTTGAATGAAGTGCAACCACTTCATTATATACAGAGGAATAAGCACTAAGACAACAACCCAATCAAAAAAGAAAAGGCACTTGTACTCACAGTCATCTTGAACCATTTCTTACGGCCTCCACCTCCTCCTCCTCCCTCTCCACCACCACCTCTTCCTCCTTGACCCCTGTGGTTTCCACCATCACCCCCTCCACCTCCTCCTCCCTCTCTTCCACCTCTACGACCTTCACGTCGATTCTGTGGCCGTGCATAAGGAGTACTACCCAGGAATGGAAGATATTTAGTTATATATAGTTATGTATAGTTTTGACAAATCCATTACACTTTGTAATATCAATCATGCGCTCATACTATCAGAAAATACAAACATTTCAAAGCCCTCTATAGAATATATCTATCAACAAAGTCTAGAAATAAGGATGTACAGCACTTAATACAGAAAAAAAAAACCACACAAGACATTCAACAAGGAACACATTCTCACAATCGTCGTTGTGATGCCCCATCATGAGACTCTTCTGCCATAGCTATATCTCCATCGTCATCCTCGAATCTGGCTCTGGGACCAGGCCCTCCACCTCCTCCATGCCCTCCTCGATGCCTTGGCCTCGAGATCTGGTCACTGTACAGAGGTGCTCTGAAAGGCCCCCTGCCTTTCCTATGGCGGTGTTTGGGTCCACCAACACGATCATCATGCTCTGAAAACATGAACATCTACTCTTTATTGGAAAAAAACGGACAAACACTACTACACCAGTCCAACCCAGTGGTTCCAAAACAGTGATGTGATAATGATTCTTATTTATACTTAGTCTTTTCTGGATAGCACTGCATCATTACTATTTGTATAACAGGCTGCACTGGAGGTGTTGTACCCCTTCTAAGTGTCATACGTCCATGAGAAACTAGTAACATTAGAGTTTATTCATTAGTTTAGTAGAGGCATTGTGTGTATTGTTATTAAAGCATGTATACTCCACTTCAGTTTAATCAGTGTAATCAAGTTTATTTTCTCAGATGCAGTTTAGCTTACAGTTGTAGTGAACTACTAGTTTGTAGGCTGCTACAATTGTGCATTTAGCTGTTTTGTTTGCATATCGGCAACTCTATATCGCACTGTAACTTTTTAAATCTAAATGAACTAAGTTTGTGTGTGCGAGATCTGTTAACTCACTGGTCATTTTACTGCCACAGGCTCTCTCACATACAAATAGGATCCAACACATAATTCTGTTTGCACTGCAGCCTTTGCAATTACAAATGAAGATATTTCACTCCTCTTACGAGCACTTCAGAGTACATCATACCTACAGTACGTGCCAGACAAGCAACTCATTATTTATTTATTGATTCAGTACAAAGTTTGTGGACAGGGCCACTAATGGGTTTCAACTATGGTTTACTGAATACATTTCAGCTTCACAAAATCTAAAAAAAAAAAAAAAAAAAAATGCAGCTCACTCATTTTATAAAGGTTAACCCAGATTTACACACTCAAGCCAAGATTAATTTATGTGCATGTGCAGACGAATTCATGATGTTTATGATGGACAGCCAAACACATGAATGATAAGGAGGAGCTTATTGCTTCATCTTTTTGATGAAAAAATCAAAAATCCCCTGATATATTAAGGGGGATTGGTTTTACAATGTTAAGTGTCTTACATATACATCACAGTACTACACTGTAAAAAGTGAGTGAACCTCTGCTCCAGCTTTGGCAACCATAGAGCAAGCTGTTAATCCTCTCTTCTGCTTAGTTGCACAACATAATTTATTACCTTTGTTTAATTGTCATTTACTGTAGTTATATCACACACACACAACTACTACTAGGGTAATATGGCAAAGATTCTGTATCACAATACGTAGCATGATATTCTGCAACAGACATAATGCACTTGTAGTGCCACATTTTATAAATGCCTTGAAAAGCTTTGATACAATGATTTTTTGTCAACATTTCACAGCAAACAAGACTAATTATGCTTTGCTTGTAATAAAACATGGAGTTGGACAAAATTCTTTAATGACAACATCCACAATATTCTCTAAAACGATATCACGATAACCACAAAATATCGCACTGTCCACACCTACAGTGTACCACTACTCTGATGGTCAAGTACTTGCTGCATAAATTTGGGAATAGTAGGATGATCTCTTCCTTGGCGACAATGCACTTAAATAAGTAACGTTACAATTGCTTTGTTTAACTGAAAGGAAACCCGATCAATTCACTCAGTATCTCTAGTTCTGTTGTGTTACCTAACCTAGCTAATCTACACGCCACATCTAACTTGCCTTACACGTGGTGCTTTTCTCTTGACTTCAAATAACCCAGCTATTTCTTTAAACTGCAATAAACAAGAGAAGGCGTTTACCACTTAGTTTATATTAAAATTCTTACAACTGGCTACAGAAAAACAAAGTCCTGTAGCCAGCTTTCCATTTGCCAAACAACTGCTGTAACACACGTACAACGAGAGAGGGCATGTTTAAACGCAGTGGGTTACTCAGATAGGTAGCTAGCGTTAACTAGCTAACCTAACTAACAACTTCTGTATAGCAGCACGCAGAAGTTGTAGTTAAGCTTCTTAATACGTTATAAATATGCGTATCATTCTTAATATCGCTGGATAAGAGTCTAAATACGATCGATAACCAGCAGTTATCGTAATACAGCTAATGGCCAGCTGGTCAGCTAAGTAGCATTGAGCTAGCTGGCTAGGCTATCAAGCTAATGCTAACAATAAGAGTGGGCATCGTTAACCAAGTTACATGTCCGCTTTAGCTCACGGTTACCTGGAAAACAGGTACTATACACAAACAAAACTCGCTACCTAGTTAGTTATTTTCACCAGCCAGCTGTAAATGAATCTGGGCTGTAGCTGGTGCGGAGCTAAATGAGCTAACTAACCAACTGACCCAGCTAGCTGCTGCTGCTTTACTCACCGTTGTAGTATCGCGAGTCGTCTGCTGTCGCCATCTTAAGTTTATTGAGAGTCCAACTTAGTAACTGAGTAACTAAAATACAGCGAAAAGCTTAAGGCCGCCTCGATGTTTTCGTATACGAAAGAGAAAGTATGGTAAAGATAAATAAAATGTACAAAGTTTTAAGGAAGCTTAGATTCAAGGAAGCAGGCAGTCGCTTTGTTTTCTACTAACGTCCTTTTCACCAAAAACGTGACTGCGCATGCGCTCTGCAGTACTCTCTCTCGTGCTCAGTGGCCCGCTGGCGTGTTCTCTCCACACCGCCGCCTGTTGAGTGACCGGAGACGAGATCAGGCGGTGAAGAGGGTGAGAGGAGAGAAAAACAAGGCGGACCGCAGTTCCAAACAGCGTGTAAGTGCTGTTAATTCCGACGTTTCAGGGAGTCAGCTTAGACGGCTCCTCAGCAGGGCTGTCCTGAATGCGCTCAGGAACGTATTCCGTTAGCGAACATGTCCAGAATACATTTACAACACACTCATTTTTAGTACTTCACGCGGCTCCTCGAAGATTCAGTTTTCTTTATAATGTTGCTATTAATATTTCATGATTTTTTTATGAAGTTAGTAATTGCACAAAACACATGCACATATGCCAAGCTTATCATTTTTGAACATGTTCTCCCTTAAAGGAGCTCAGTAACACGGAGATTAATAACTGATCATCACCTTGATTTATCAGTCTACCCAGGCTTTAGCAGAGCTCAGTAACACTGAGATTAATAACCGATCATCACATTTATTATCAGTCTACTCAGGCTTTAGCAGAGCTCAGTAACACTGAGATTAATAACTGATCATCACATTGGTTCATCAATCTACTCAGGCTTTAGTAGAGCCCAGTAACACTGAGATTAATAACCGATCATCACATTTATTTATCAGTCTACTCAGGCTTTAGCAGAGCTCAGTAACACTGAGATTAATAACTGATTATTGAATTGATTAATCAGTCTACTCAGGCTTCAGCAGAGCTCAGTAACACTGAGATTAATAATCGATCATCACATTTATTTATCAGTCTACTCAGGCTTTAGCAGAGCTCAGTAACACTGAGATTAATAACTGATCATCACATTGATTTATCAGTCTACTCAGGCTGTGCCAGAAACATCTGTGTTTGTAAAGAAGTCTCCTTTAGAGTATGTCTTTACATGTTGTGCTGATTTTAAAATGGTTAATAACCAAACATTGATGGTGTTTTTTTAAAGGTAGTATATTGGACTGAATAAAGATACTTAATTATTGTATTCTGAAAACATAATCCGAATACTTGAATTGTGTTACATCCTCAGTTGGTGGCTTTGCCAGTATTTTCTCCCCCAAATCACTGATATGACTTACATACATTTTTCTTGTTTTTCCTCCTAAGGTTCACTTTTGACATTTTTATGGTTATATTTTTTAGTCCTAAACCATCTTTATTTGGCCATTTCCCACTGTTTGTCCCTTAGAACGAAGCAGACTCTTTTTGTTACTATGCCTTTAAGACTGACATACTGGCTGTTTTGTTTTATGCCTCATTCCAAGCTGAAACACTCCTTCTAACTTTGATGTGAATGTTAGCCTGAAGCTATAGATGCTGCAGGTAAGTAAATGTGTTGGTTTTAATGACATCACAAAAATAATATCTACAAAATAAAATCATTATTATACTTTATAAATGAATTAATAAAACAATATTTTTTGTTTGTTATTAAAAGTGCTTAAACAGAGTAAAAACAGGATACACACATGCACTGGATTTGCAAAGATTGTTTTATTTAAATAACTTCCACAATAAACACAGTTGAACTATTCAAAGCTGCATTATAATACAGAAAACAATAACAATGAGAAAAACACGAGCACAAATACATAAATAAATAATGATGTGCAAGATGGCAGCATCCAGCAATTAAACTGCCAAGTCAAGTGGTCTTTCTTTTGTACATTGAAATGAAATGTTGTCCTTTAGGCTGTGTAATTCAACACAGCAGCTGCAGCACATTAAACTGGATCACATATAGTGCAGATACATGAATGAGTGCAAAATATACAATAAATACATCACACAATAAATGTTTAGAACAAAATACACATGACAGTAAGCACAAGACAGGTGGTTTCTCGTAGTGGTTATATTGATTTTTAAATGCTTTGCTTTGATGACAGATGGAAAAAACTGTTCTTCAGATGGGCTTTGTGAGTCAGCCTAATGTCCACTCAAAAGAGCCAGCTCAAAAAGCTGACGCATTTGTGAATGATACTTGTCTAGCATATGTTTTAAGCTGTATTTATCCCTGCTACGCTCTTGGGCATATCATTTGTGCATGGTGCAAGTTGAGATTAGGCAAACTAGCATTATCCTCAATCTCATAATTAAAGACAGTTCTCATTCCTAGCCCAGAAATATTTGCAAGCCATGCACATTTTTCTATTATGGGGACAGTCGTGGGCTGGAGGTTAGGGAACTGCCCCTGTGACCGGAGGGTCGCCAGTTTGATCCCCAGAGCTGACAGTATGTGACTGAGGTGTCCTTGAGCAAGATACCAAACCCCCAGCTGCTCCCCGGGCACTGTGGATAGGGCTACCCACTGCTCTGGACAAATGTCACTGCCCCTTAGTGTGTGTGTGCTCACTAGTGTGTATGTGGTGTTTCAATTCATGGATGGGTTAAATGCAGAGGTGAAATTTCCCCATTGTGGGACTAATAAGGGTCTCTTAATCTTATCCCTGTTCTACCACAATTTACCCATTTATGAATTCACAGATAGTAAGCTGATGTGTTAAATCATAAAGTTAAAACAGAGAAAATGCAAAAACGTGCAGTGCATGTGACGTTCAGGTTTGAACCAATCTTTTAGGTATCCTCACAGAGATGAATCCATTTAGAAGGCCTTAAGTGAACTGAGAGACCCAGTCCAGGTCTGTGCCACAATCGGCATGTCCTTCTCTCATGTGGTCCTATGATCTTGTCTGAGACAGGATTTCAAGTAAGGCGTTCCCTTATTAAGTTCTGACTGCACAAACCATTCTTTAGCAGGACAGTGGACCTAAAGGATGTTTATTTTTATATTCGCATCCTTTCAGCTTACTGGCAACAGAGATTTACATCCGTTCTGCCAGACAGGAGCCAGAACTCTAAGTTGTCTGGATATGTGTGAGGTCACAAATAAGTCATTAAAATTCATCCTCGCTGAGCCAGCCGTCAACAAAACGGAAAGTTGCACTCTTCATTGTATTGTTCCACGTCACAGTATTTACATCTGTGGATGAGTAACAGACTTGATGATCGTGATAGGAAAGCTGGGTCAAAAACGCTTAAAACTGAGCAGAAGATCCTTGCAACACTAGAACCAGTGTATGATGGTCTGACATATATTTTCAATATGAAGTTTATTACCTTAGTTCAATAATTCCTTCAAAATGTGGTTGTAGGCATTACTTCTATGCTGACACATGTATTTGGCAATGATTAGCTGGCAATCTGCATTTCATTTCTGACTGCCACAACCAAATATATATGGTCTTGGAGGAGGGTCTGATGTGTATGTATGACGGGCATTGTCATGAATATTGATTCTTACCCTCCTGTTACCTTCAAATTTACTAACATCTTTATCCTTTGGGATCAATTTAACCCCAGCAATTTAAACATCCAGAAAATTACTATAATTAAAATTGTTACCCAAGTTAATGTCACATGCTATATTTGTTTGTTGATTACTTGAATAGCCTTTTAAACCACCCCCCCCCCCCACCCTTAAATATCTAGAATACCTGTTACCTTTGGTGATTAGTCTTCCCTGTCAGATCTAGACCTGACAGAGTCTCTGCTGCTCTGTTATACTGTAATCTGTGGTCAGACACTCTTTACAGAAAAGACTGTGTTTTTCTTTACTTTCTTTGCCAAGCTGAATAGCTGCCCATCTTGTGCGTCTGATGCTGTTGCCTCTTCTACCTTGATCGGGTGCCACTGCTCACCAGCCTTCTGGACCGGCTTGACCACCACTGAGCTTTTTGCTTTACAATGCTGTGCAATCCTCACCCTCAGATGCAGCTGCTACTGCATAATCATAAATTAATCAAATGAATCACTGCTTTTCTTTTTCCCACTTTGTACTATAATACTTTATATTAATAATGTTTGCTATCCGGTGTCAACCGTAGGAGGCTGGGTTCCCCTTCCGAGTCTTGGTTCCTCTCAAGGTTTCTTCCTCTTTAGGGAGTTTTTCCTTGCCACCGTCGCCGCTGGCTTGCTCATCAGGGCTTGGACCCAGATTTCCTTTTCTTTTCTTTCTGTAATACTGATTGTTCTGTAAAGCTGCTTTGTGACAACATCTGTTGTAAAAAGCGCTACATAAATCAGTTTTGCTTGCTTTTGCTTGCTTACACAACTATGAAGCTATATGCACATCACCATAAAATCTCATTGATTGACCTAAAATTGAAAATAGAAATATTTTTGGTGTTTATATGTCTTTATATTATTTCTAAGTACATATGTTTGTAGTCTAAAACATTTGTAATGAGAAGTATTTTATGTTTTCAAGAATAGCAACATGTATTATGTTTAGGGTCGATTTGACCCCAGGGAAAACCAAACACAATTTCAAATATTTTCAAGGGTTTTATTTGTAAAATAGAACCTCATCATCATTAGAACACCAGTAAGGAACACATAACAGTTCTTTATTTACAATATACCTATAAGGAAATACATTTGAGCATTTTCAGGGATTGTTCTATGCTACTGTATGCTAATATGTATGTGTGAGTAAAAAACAAAGTTACTTACTAAAATGAGTTTGGCAGAACAGGAGTAGACAGAATATGAACAGCATAGTATTTTTCCTTCAGGCCACCAGAAGATACATTCCAGCCTTTTGTCTGCACTACTGTACACATGATGTGCAGAGAGTGCATGCATGTTCCTTGCAGATGTATTTCTTGCATTTCGCACAGGTGTTGCTGGTCTTGGAGTCATTTCTTTTGGGACAGACCTGGCACCTGCCACATTTCCTGCCTGCACTTTGAACCACTGGAGGAGTTACCGTATGTGTCCCTGTTTGGATGTTCTTGGCAACAGTTGCAGCAGCTGTTGATGTTCTTGGAAGGCACTGTCTTCTCTCGATATGAGGTTTCACCAACGTGTTACCAAGATCTTCCAGGAAAATCCTCCTCCGACAGTTTCCTGCTGTTCCAGTGGTTGTTTATTTCACTCCATATTACAAAGGCATTGTAGATGCTCCCATGAATGATGTTGAAGAATATTACAAGGGGCCAATGGGTAGTCATGTGTCGGCAGCTGTATGTGGCTACAACCTTGTCCAAGCTATCAACCCCTCCCTTTGTCTTGTTATAGTCCAAGACCATTTGTGGTTTTCTGTCTTCTCTGGTGCTTAGGACAGCATCTTTGTGCATAGTGCTCATCAGCAGGACATTTTTCCCTTTCTTTGGGCAACAGGAGACGACAGTGGCTCTGTCAGTGAAGGCAAACATTGAAGATGTTACCTGCAAGCATACATTCATCCACAATCATGTGGGGGCCTGAATTGTAAAGAAAGGGTAATTGCTGAACCCACTTGTCCCATACATCCCGTATTGCTGTGAGTTTGTCACGCTCTCATCGGCCCTGCCTTGTTTCTCTGTCAACAAAGCATATGACACGGAATAAAACATGGAATGTGTTTAGAGACAAGGTGGCTGGAAATATTGCCCTTCTAGTGTCAGCAGCCGAATGGCTTGCTGTTGCTTCGCCTTTTTGACTTGTACACTCAAAGTTCCCTCAAGAATTATGTGTTCCCCTCCCCCATGTCACTATCAGTTCAGTTCAGTTCAGAGTACTTTATTAATCCCAGAAAGGGCAATTCATTTGCAGCCTTCTCATCCATACTCACGATTATACATATATAAACATATACATACACATATACTTTAACAAAAAAAAAAACAGGTAGAAGACTGGTAGAAACTGCACAACACTGTATGACAAATATGAAAGGAATTCAGCTTATGCAATAAATGAGCTCTTTGTTGACCCTTCTTAACAACCAGCTCTGTATTCTAATTAAATTGGGAAGTTGGGAGTCGAACACTGTTCCTAAATACTTATATGTGTCTACAATTTGTACCTCTTTTCCATGTATGACACTAGCTTTTGGTTCCTTTTTATTTTGCCTGAAATCAATCATTAATACCTTAGTTTTTGACACATTAAGGTCAAGAAAGTGCTCATCACACCACGTAACAAAAGCAGGATGAGCACAACCATGATCTGACTCTGAGCCCTGAAGAAGAGATAATAATACAGTGTTGTCAGAAAATTTTACAAGACAGCTGCCCTCTCTAAAACTCCTGCAGCTGTCTGTATACATAATGAAAATCAAAGGAGACAGGACACAACCCTGAGGTGCACCCATATTTGAGACCTTAGGGCTGGACATACGGCCATTCACCCAAACCTGCTGAATTCTTTCGGTCAAAAAGTCTAAAAGCAACACCAGCAGCTGACCAGGTAGTTTAAAATAAGAAGCCAGTCGCTCAGTCAAAGTATGTGGCTGTGTCTTATTAAAAGCTGAAGAAAAGTCAGCAAATAATAGCCTCACATGAGAGTGGGGTCTCTCTAAGTGCTTATACACCCTATCAAGGATAAAAGGTTTTGTATCTTCTACACCCTTACCAGCTTTTTTAAGCAAACTGCAAAGGATTTCATTTGTTACCAATGAAAGAGACCATTATGTTTTAAAAAATCTTTTCAAAATTTTTAATAACCAGGGATGTGAGTGCAACCGGTCTAAACTCACTTCATTCCTTAGCGTTTTTCAATTTTGGAATAGGCATTATCGTGGATGTTTATCAGATTGTAGGTATCTGATCACATTTAATACACAACTGGAAAAGTCTCGTGAAAACCTCACTGAGCTGGTCGGCACAATGACGCAAAATGTGCCCACAAATGGCATCAGGACTGGCAGCTTTGTTCATGTTCACCCTCCTAAACAGTTCTGTAACACATTGCTGAGTTATCACAATCTCATCCACTATCAGTGGTTCTCACACTACTACAGTTAAAGTAATGTCAGATAAGGGCCCTAATGTTTTTTGAAGATTATAAAATTGCATGTTTTAGTGACCTCAATATCATCCAAAACAAATGTGTGTAAAATGTGTGTTTTATGCGTGTGTTTTATACAGCTTACAAAGCCTGGGGTCAAATTGACCCAAAAAAAAAAACAGATGCGTACAACATGTGTACAGGACATTGAAAACATATCATCATGTTTATTTTATGTTTACCCAGTTGTTCCCATTAACTTAGGAAAAATCATTAAATATGAAGCAAAAAGAATTATGTCAATCATTTATTTAAAGATGTTAAACATTGAAAGGGGACAAATTGACCCAAAAGATAATAGGAGATTAGCACTCCTGCTCCTGAGATGCTTTGTGAAGACCCTACACTCAGAAAAAAGGTAGTATACTCTCACAGTACCTCTCTTGTCACTGGGGTGATACCTTCAAAGATACATAACTGTACCATAATACATTAAAATTAAATGATCTAAGTTGTCTGTGTGTGACTCTGCACACCCCGTCTCATCTCCAGGCTTTTTACTTTAGTTTACTGACTTTTTATTTTACTTGTGTATTTGTGTAGTGTGTGTTTATTTGCTGAGAAAAGTGTTAATATTTGAATAAACAAAATTTATAGAAAATGAATAAATATATATATATATATATATATATATATATATATATATATATATATATGTGTGTGTGTGTGTGTGTGTGTGTGTGTGTGTAGAACATAAAATTGTAATGCAGCCTGGACAGCTTAATTTCTGTTATACTACATGTACACAATAACCAAATGACCATTGACCAAAACAGTTTCACAATGTCTATTAAATCCTTATTGCTAATCGCAGTGTGTGAAGTGGTTTAGATATAGGATATAGGATCTTTATCAGTATCTTCTGTGTAAAGTCATCCAAAATGTTTGAACATTTGAACATCCTGGTCAAATTATGTTTGTTTATATTGTTAAGAGAAAATAACTCTACAGAGAACGCACTTAAATATGGCAGTTTTCTGCTAACTTAATGCACAGTTACTAATTAATTGAGTTCAACATATTTGGAAAAACATATAATAACACTAATAACATACTAATATATTTCAAATAGTAACATATCAATGGAACACATCAAATGTTCCATAACATCTGCACAGGCCATGTTTCCAGTGTGTTAAGTTCGGCAAATAAACAGTAATTGTGCAATTACATTGTAAGGAAGTGTGTCAGGATGTCTTCACTTATTTTCTCTTAGAAACTCAATACAACATGTCATTTGACCAGCCCCCCCCCCCCCCCCCCCCCACAAAAAACTTTTGCATGCGACTGTAAATCAAAGGGAGCCCATAGAGGGAGGACCAGGAAAAAGGGGGAGGAGACGTCTTACTATAAAGGGCCCTACATCAGCCCTAGTTCCAGCGTATGGAGTGCAGCTTTGAACAACTCTAATTGAACCATTGGACGTTTTCAGCCTGGTTTATCTACTCTTCAGCAGCCATGTACAACAGTGGCTTCTCACAGGCCAAAATGGGCTTGACAGCAAAGAACATGCACAGACCAAAAGACAGGAGCTGTGGTTACTACATGAGAATCATCTTATTTTTCTCCTCACTGATCCAGTCTCTCATCATCGTCAGTCTGGTGCTGTTCCTTATTTATGGAGAGCCGCAGCAGACAGTGGAGGAGAAGAGAATCCTGGAGTTGGAGCAGAGTTATAGCAAACTCTCACTGGAAAACGTCGCTCTCCGAGCGAAGGAGAAGAACCTGACCCAGCAACTGAACATCACTCTTAATGCAAAGAAGCTCAGTGAGAAAGACATGACTAACTTACGCAGACTGGCCAACACTTCAGCTACTGCCATCACTAGCTTGAACAAAAAAGTTGTAAGAACAAAAAAAAAGTTCTCTTTTGATAGTTGTCGCTTCTCTGAAACTTAAATAATAGCTTGATTGATTGCCATGGAAATGGAAAATCTGTTGTCTGCAAAAGAGACTGAATTACAATGCTCACAATGCTTACTGACAATGTTAAGAACCTTTATACTTTTAAAATATTCAGTGAACCAAATGCTACAGAGTTAGTATTTATGCGATTCAAAGTCTGACTCATGGCACATTAGTGCTTATTATTTAAAATATAATATTCTTGTATGCATTGTGATAAATTGATTGTGTTTAATAATAGTACATTCATTGGAATTGGGAAATGTAATAAGTTCCATTGATAGGTGTTTCTCTTTTATTGATGAATGCCATTCAGTCTTCTTGAACAAGTTCAATGTAATAACTTATACTAAGATTAGCAATTTATGTGTTTTGTATTCTGCAGTCTCAATGTGAGATGGAGAAAAGAACTGCTGTAAGTACTCCACGTCTGCCATGTGCCCTACCAGGTAAACATCTTATGGTCGTCATAAATATGCTGAGACTGAATACATTAATAATTTTAACCTAATTAAGGATTATCTAATTTTGTTTTATGTGTGGTTCATAACCTGTGGGGGACCTGAGGACCAGCAATTCAGCCTGGTGTTAGACCAAAGTTGTAGCTTATGTTTTATCTTTTTTTTTCTGTTAGGTAATGACAAATATTTGGAACATCGATTTCGTCAAGCTGAAGAATTGAACAGATTACTCAGAGACAACTTCACAGAGCAAATGCATATTACGAAACATGAGTTAGAGAACGCTCAGAAAGACAGGATCAGGTATCAGTTGGAAGCAATTGAACTGCGGCGGGACAAAGGCTTTCTGGAGGAGCGCATCAACAGGTATGAGAAGAAGTGTAAGGAGGACTTTGTCCACTCCTTAATAGGGATCCCTAACGTCACCAGGGAATTCCTCAGAAGGGTTGATGAGTTGTTCTCCAAGCACATCTCTTTCCAGCTATCATGCGATAAACAAAGCATTCAACTCGAGAACATCCGTGCAAACTGCAGCAGCCTTTCGACAGAGGTGGAGAACAAGCTGCAGACATATCTGGACCAAGTGGGGAGCCAGGTCACAGTTACTATTGGTGCTAACGCCAAATGCATGGTAGAGAACAAACGTTTAAATGAAGATGCTACTTGGTGCATGCAAAATCGCACTGGCATCATGGAGGAGAATAAGAAGGTTCTCAAGCAAACCCAACAAAATCATGACAAAGAGGTAGAGCAGTTCCTGCTGGAAGTCACCAAACTAAAAGGACAAAACAAACTTCTGGAGAATCAAAAATCTCTGAAAGAAATTGAAATTAAAATGCTTTCTGACAAAGTCAAGGACCTCAATACTTCATTGACCAATTGTGGGAAGGTGGGTGAAAAATCTGTATTTTTATTACATTTTTTTTTCTTCAGATTTTGCTTTCATCTTGTGGGATCATATTCTCTGTGTCTAATTAACACCACTTTAACATTTTAAATATGTCTGATGCTCTTGTCACTGTGTGAACATTTTGTGAGATATTAACTTAAATCATTAAATTTGCCCCTAAAATGCCTTTCATTCCTCACTCCTGTAGCAAAAGAATAATTCAGCTAGTTAGCATTGTTTTCCATAATTTCCATAATTGCTGAATAATAAGCCTTAGAACACAACAAGCCTTGGATTTTAATGGCTTAATTCCCTTTACATTTCAAAACATTTCCTTCCCTCTTATAAAGTTAAAATTTTTGAGGTCATGTTTAAGATAAGATTAGTTATGACAGCAACACTATTATAATAGCACTTTCAGCCAAGTCAAGTTGTTTTTTTTTTTTTCTCATTTCAGTTTCCTGGTGGAGTATCCAGCTCATTCCCTGCACAATTTGCACAAAATAGATTTGGTGGCAGTAGTCCTGGGTCAAATGGAATGGGGCTTTTCAGCTCCACATTTGGTACAGGTGGTGGTTCATCTACTGCCTATGGAACATCCACATATGCCAAACCACCTGCAAGTTCAGGGGGATGGCCTGGAATGGGATTAGGTACAGGGCAAGGCATGTCAAGACCAGATGCTACAGGATCTAACCCAGCTGGAGCATCCCCATTTGGAGCAGGAAAATTCACACCTGACATATCATTAGGTAAGACTAATCCAATATTAACATGGGCAGACAGCAGGGTGCGGGTATAAGTCAACTACGATTCCTTCACTGACTCTTTTTTTTTTTTTTCATAGCACAAGTTTCTCAGCACTTGCGAGAGCTTCAACAGTATGCAACAGGATGAGACCAGAGACCAGGCCAAAGACCAAACATGGAATATGTGTATAATAATGGTTGTAAATAATGACTTTAAACTAGCATATTTTAATGCATTACTTACAGACATATATCAACATTGTTGAAACATGGCCCTTAACTTGGACTTGGGTGACGGATGAATTTAGCACTTTAAAGGAAGAAAAATCAAACTTACACAATATGTCACTCACCCCAGATGTAGTTGATCAACCCACATCTGCTTGGAGTCCAAGTTTTGCTTCATTAAAGTGCTGGAGCTATGTGGCTAATGTGGCTAACAAACATTAGAAGTAAATGTTCACCTTAAACCTTTCTGTAAACACCTCCGTAACATCTCTCAACCTGCTTAAACTGCACCCATATCTTAAACCACAGACTTGTCGATGTGGTTCATCATGATGTGGTTCATCACAAAGTCGTGCCGCACTTTTGCGCCCCTTCACATTCACACACATCATGCATTACATGGACACTAGATTACATTCACATTTTTTGGTTTTCTATTTTTAAGCATGTATTTTTGGTTCACAAATTCCAGATAAACAGTTGTTCATAAAAAGAAACAAAAATTATGACTAACATGCGGCTACAGGCAGTCCGATTTCAGCACAACACCCTGAAATGACTGAAAGGTGCTGCATTCAGCTTCATGGTGTTTTATTTTTATTTTTCCTTTTTATAGATCACAGTAAGTCATACTGTGTTCTTAACCATATGGACAAGTCTGAGAAACTTTATGAAGACTTTGACATGGCTTGAGGGCGTTGAGAGAAGTTTTGGGAGGCATTTCAAGGGAAATTGCCTTCCAGTGTTTGTTAGCAACATTAGCCTCATAGCTCCAACGTTAAACTAAAAAAGCAAAATTTGGACACCAAACACATCTGGGCTGATCAACTACATCTGGGCTAAGAGAATAACAGCGTGAATCTGAATGTTTGCTGAACCATTCATTCAAGGCAATATAAACCACTCTATATAAGTCAAGTCACTTACACCACTTGACACAAATACCCTGACATTATGCATGTGTATTAGACAAGGCACATTTATGTTTTTGCATGCATGTAATTGTTTAATTATAATACTGTTGGTAATATGAATGATAATAAAGACCCCAAATGAAATCTTTCGCAGTGAAATTACTGCAGTGTCATTTTATGTCTCCGAGATTTTGGCAAAATGTGCATATCAAATAGTTTGACAGTCTGTTGTCTGTTAGTTATGTTGACAAGTGTGGCAGGAATCCTAAAGTTACATACGTCAATGGAATGCTGCAGCACACGTTTCTTGACGCACTTTAAGAGCCTGTTCCTAATCCAAATTGCCGGTCCACCCCTGTACAAAGTTTAAAAATGCCTCTGTTTGTCTGCCAACCTCTCCATAGCCCAGAATGGGAAGGATGGAGGACATAAGTATGTTTACAAAGGAAAACAATGACTCATCCATGCCCTCAGAGGCAGATGCATGCTACCAGTATAATTAATAAACATGGTAGGGGATTATCAATCAACTTCTGAACAAGACCCACCTTTCTTACAAGCCCTAAAATAACTCTGGCCAACCAAGAGCTATTGTCATTGTTTTGCGTCAGTGGGAAGTGTTACTTAAAACAAAACCCTCTCCAACCAAAGCAATCCACTTAGAGCCAAGGCTGAGCTATCATTCAGCCACACTGCCAGAAAGGTTAGATAACGTGGTTGAAGATGTTCACATGGAGACTTTCGTTCAAATAAATTAACTTTGTGAACAATGAAGCAGTCAAATAGTGAAATAAATGAAACACTGTAGCGTTTCATTTTGGCAGCTCATTCAGGATATGCCCACTGAGAGGACACATTGTCTTAATAAAAAGGAAGAAGGTCCTTGTCTCATGTCCAGAGAGAGACATTGGCACTGATAACCTGCACTACATGTGCAGCATGTAAAACAATTAAGATTGTTCCCCGTGCTGACTTGCTTCCTGTCACAAGAAATGCCAAAAACGTTGGAATGAAAAAAAAAGGAGAAAGAAACAAGGCGCCAATTAATAAATAGTGGCTTCACAAAATGGGCCTCGCTGTTCAGCTTGAAGGATATCCTTTGTTTAGCATAAGTGACTTCCACTTAAGGCTGTTGGAACTCCTCCTCGCTGTGAGAGAAGCTCACACGTTAGCAGTTTTGACATGTGAACAATGCACGCTGAAGTTCTTGACAGCTATGTTCCTTCATGTTTGGCAACTATCTTGTTAAACACGGTGTTATTGTCAGAGTGTCACTTTCTCGTCTTATGCTTTGGAATTGGTTATTCCTAATAGCTCAGTGCACTTTATTTAAATGGCCAGGGCCCACCAAAAGGCCCAAAGTTTTAATACACACGTCTATAAACTAAGAATAGCTCCGCCAGTTTGCATTGAAGTCCCAGAATAATAAGCCTTATTATGCAATAAGCCTGGGGTTTTAAGGAGTTAATCAATTCACCTTCATTTTCTCTAAATATCTATAGCCACTTACAAATGTAGAACTGACTCTTGTATGTGTTAAGAAAATAAATCAAGTTGATTTTAATAACTTAATATCCCAGGCTTATTACATACAAGGTGAATACCCTAATATAGTAGCATGTAATAATAAGGCTTATTGTTCAGTAACTACAGGAAGTTCAGTACAAACTGGCTGAGCTATTCTTATGTTGTAGAAGTGTGCAATAAAACTTTGGGCATGCTGGTGGGCCCCGGCCATTTAAGGAGATAACTGGTTGGATCTATTTTTAAAATTTACTTAAAGAATTAGCTTTGAAAGAACATAATTATCCCAAGTTTTAAATCAGCCAAAGCTAAACAAAATAATTAACTGTGTTTTTTCACCTGGCATCATGAGATACACACCCAGATAAATTTAGATAGGCCACATCCAACATTACTCAACTGTGAGTTGAATTAGGGGAAATTTTTTGATGAGTTCAACATATTGAAGATCTGTTGGAGAGATTGGCCCAGGATGTGAGATTTTTTAGGCTCCTGGCTCCATCTATTTGCATACTGGTCATATCTTTCCATTTGTTTTTTCTTATTAAAATGGTTCATGATTAAAATCAAGTGGTGGCAAGTGGTTGCACACAGTTAATATGTAACATCAACAAAATCTTTAAGTTGCTTGTGGTATTTTTTGCAAGAATTGTGTTGATGTAATACATTACCTTTGGAGTATGCTTACATTTAATATTTTGTTTATATTATATGTATATTATCTTAGTCTCAATATTGTTGGCTGCAAGACCATGTTATCATATTCTCTATTGCTGAGTGTGGTTCTAAAGCTAAATCTGTTCTTTAACTGATTTGAGACTGCAGGCTCTGTCCTCCCCATCCTAACTCCTCTGCTGCCGGTCCTCAGAAGCCCACTCCACTCACCCTTCCTCCCCCTCCTGATAGCCTGCCCCCCTCCTATGACAGCCCACCTCACACCTCCACTCCTCCCCCACCTGTCGCCTCTACAGTGAGTCTCACTGCTGACCAGGTGAGAAGACAACTGAAGAGATTCCACATAAACAAGGCTGCAGGCCCTGATGGGGTCCCCCCTAGCGCTTAAAGCCTGTGCAACCCAGCTTTGTGGAGAACTGCACCATGTCTTCAACATGAGCCTCCAGAGGGTCCCTATGATGTGGAAGACGTCCTGCATTGTTCCTGTTCCGAAGACGCCGCGAATCAGTGACATCAAGGACTAAAGGCCAGTGGCACTGACGTCCCACGTCATGAAGACCATGGGACAAGGCACCAGTGATTCCTGTGTCCATCAGGGGGGTCAGTGTGGAGGACTACAAATATCTGGATGTGTATATTGACAATAAACTGGACTGGACTAAGAACACTGACGCCCTCTACAGGAAGGGCCAAAGCCTTCTCTATTTTCGGAGGCGCCTGAGGTCCTTCAATATCTGCCGGACTATGCTCAGGATCTTCTATTAGTCTGTGGTGGCGAGTGTTATCCCCTATGCTATTGCATGCTGGGGAAGGCTGAGGTGGCAGACGCCAACAGACTGAACAAACTGATCCACAAGGCCGGTGATGTTGTGGGTGTGGAGGTGGACTCGCTGACGGCAGTGTCGGAGAGGAGGATGCTGTTTGAGCTGCAGGCCATTATGGACAATGTCTCCCACCCACTCTATGACACAGTGATGAGACCCAGGAGCTCATTCAGTACAAGACTCACTCTACCGAAATTCACCACAGAGCGCCACAGGGAGTCTTTCTTACCTGTGGCCATCAAACTCTATAACTCCTCCCTCAGTGTGTGATACTGTGGTTTATCTGTGCAATACTCAATGATAAATTGTACTGTTCATATGTGTAATAATAATAATAATAATAATGTAATTCTTTTTTTAAATTATGTGTGCAATAACTCAGAGGTGAAATAATTTGAATTGCTTCATACAGTATGTTTCATATTTATTATCACAGCCACTGCCAATTTACTGTATTCATTTATTTTAATTTGTACATGAATTTAAACATGTACAAATGGTAAATTTCTACTTTTTGTTTTAAATTATTAAAGTGTTTATTCTTTTACATGAAGAGTTGCAACTGATATAACTGCAATTTCCCTCTGGGATCAATAAAGTATTGTGATTCTGATTCTAATTCTAAAGTGACTGGAACTGCAGAGTCTGCTAGCAAAAGTTAAATCAACATTAATAAATCAAGTTCAACAAACTAATGATCTGAACCATTTAAGTTTGTGGAAATCTTTTCCACTCGTCAATTAAGTTTAAGTAAAGAATGATTTGAGTATTGCTTCTACCGAAAACCTAAATCTAACTCTCAGCCTGGTCCCAACTGTAACCCCTATCTAAATCACAAATCTTTTCACCAGATAGTTTGTTGACAGTGTGAGCAGGCCATAGGTGGAGGTTTAAACATCCCAAGGTTAACACAACATCTTCTCTCCACCCTTCAACAGGAAAGGATTGGTATTTTTTTATTACTACCTCCTTCCGACCCTAATTGCTTACGAAACTCGGACCCCTGCTGTCTCCCCAGTGGCTCAAATTCTCTCTCCTCCAAAAGCTAATTGTGTTTCCTATTTTTGAACCATTTAGGAACCTGTGGTAAAGACATTAAAGGTCAAACATTTCTCTCGCACACTTCTATAAATAAAGGGGGAAGCGTTTGCCCACACAAAGGTTCACAAATTCCAGTCTTCAGGCAAACAACTTACCCCTTCGTGACCTTTTCACACAAGGATTATGTAATTTTAAACACCTTAATTTTACAGTTCTCTACATGCCAATTTACCACAGGATGTCTGTGATGTTTGCAGCCAATTCGTATGGGATAAAAAATCGGTGTGAAAATGAGATGAAAGAGATGGGAGAGGCTACTTGATTTCCACACTGCCTTCATCACAGAAAAGAGTAGAATACACATGAATACCTTTAATGCCATTATTCTTTTACCTTAAACATCTGTCATGCTGTCTTAAGTGAATGCAACACATTAAAACCTTATTTTACAGTGCCCTTATTTCAATGTAAAGAGCAACAAATAAAAATAGTTGGTTGGGACTATGGATATAATACCTATTACAGCATGTAGTTATTGTGGATTTTTACATTTTTTGTAGCATATTTTTAAGCATTAATATCAGAAGGCATTAACTTGTGCTTCGTTTTATGACATTTGCATGGCAGGGCAGGCGACGAACAGACAGTATGCCACAAACATGCAGAGATGTACGCAACAACAGGAAACCGGCCTAGGCCAAAAAAAACTGAAGTAGGTCTGCGCTTAACCGTTAGAACATGAGCTTTTCGTTAGAACATGAGGTTTTCGCATCCATATATGGTAAAGCATATGTCCATTGCACCCACTAAACAGGAACATGTACACATTTAGGTTCAGCTCATACGCACACACATATTCAGATTCAGGGTATAAAAGGAATCAGAACACATTGGGAGGTCAGAGCTTACTTGGGAGATACATGATACAGAGGTTTGTAACCGAATTCTGTAATAACACTTCGTTTGTTTCACTTCAGTCTGATCTACTCGTCTCATTTTTTTGCATCAACGAACACGCAGCACTGGTTTCATCCACATTATATAAATACATGTAACACCTCATAAAATTGTATTTACAGTGGAGTGGTATAGTTATAATAAAGCATCATTTAAGTCAAACTGTTGTAATTAGGCTGGGTTTTTTTTTCAAACTTCCAAAGGGATCCCATTTCAATTCATGTAACTGAGCAAAAAAATAACAAGTGCATTACTAATTCATCACTCAAAAAGTGCTGTCAACCAGAAATTTGACTATATTTTACAGTAGACTGTTTTTACAGAAAAATGCACCCTGCAGCCATACTGTTGATATTCCATCAGCATAATGTATCTGAGCAGTGCCACGGCTTCCGAGTCAAGACATCATGAAAAAGTCAGTTTGATTGGAGGTGTGGCTCTGTACCAAATCAATAAACATTCTTTGAGTCTCCATTATGTGTTATTGTCCGTGAGAACGTATTGAGACGTGTGTATTTTTTCCTTGTAAATAATGTGTCAGCCTACACACCGCAGTAGCTAAAAACAGACTAGCCTCTAGAATTAGTTTGGTCTGTGGAAGGGTAAGCCATATTCTGTCTTTACCATTAACTAAACCACCAAACATCACTGTCATCCCAAAAGAGAGTAACTACCACGTTTGATAAGGTTTGAGCCCTGCTAATCTTCTGGCATGACTGCCACTCATTATCTTGCTAATCATAAGAGATCGAGACAGAAATAGTCATATTCCAAAAGTCATTCATAGTGCCAGTTGTGCCAAAGGCAGACACTTCTCAAAATGATCAGGGTCAAAAGTGTAGAATTCATTCTTGACCTAGCTGTCGACCTGTTACAGACCGATTAGAGCAGACGTTTGTATAGAAAGATACTGAAAGGTTTTTTCTGTTCATTCTTGGTGTCCAAAGATTTCTGCTTTGCTCGCTCAGCTCTTCAGGCTCTTTCCCCTCATGATGTTGGGCAGCCAGGATGCTATAAAAGTTTACAGCATTTTGTTTTTTGTTGCTGTTGTCATTACAACCATTAATATAACACAGTGGTGCTGGATGTAGTGCTAGCATTAGCTTAGCCAGCAAGCTAACAGTTCCACCACAGCACAGGTTTGATTGACAGGATAAAGATTCAAATCTGAGTGAGTCTGTTGACAATTAGTCATCATACGCTCTCAGAAATAAAGGCATGAAACTGTCCCTGGTGCAGTACCCCACTTGTCAATGGGAACCCTCAGGGGTACATCTCAGTTCCTTTAGTCAGGGAACATAATTGTTCCATTAATCCATTGAAATGATATTTTCTAAGTTGTATTGACTCCACAATACAACATTAAAACATTGGGTTATGAAAACGTACAAATGCGTACCTTTCACCTGGAGAAACTTAATCGAGGTTCACAACTGGACCTTAAAACCACTGTTGTACCTTTGAGGACACGTTGACATTGTTTGTGCCTTGATGAATGAAAAATGCACCTGTACAGCACCTTTATTTCTAACCGTGTGTAGTGTGTTCTCTCTGTTCTCCCAGCGTAAACACTTACAATTGTTTTTGTTAGACTGATGGCGCAGGGTTTACTCAGTGGTGAATATTTCCCTGGAGGCCGATGTTTCCGTTTTGGTTCTGCTCCATCTCATCTGCTAATGCGTGAATTGCTTGTGTCAGTTTTTCAACAGCCACCAGACAAAGCCCCTTAGCTGCCAAGCCATTGTTGTGCTGCCTTGATGGAATGATTGATATCAGTCATGTAATTGGCTCAAAGGGAAAAAAATGTAAAAAAAGGAACCCTTTTACTATTTCTCTTTTTATACATATACCCTCATACGACTAGTTTTAGTGACCAACAAAAAGATACAAAAAGAAACTGCCCTCAAAAGATTGTAAAGTATAATCTACAGTGTGTTTAAAAAGTGTCATCTGAAAAACTTTCATTAAAAGCGTTTATTATAAGCAGAACAAAAACTTTCCAAATATTTTAATATTCAACCAGTGAGAAGAAAGATTGCACTTGTTTATTTGTTGTTGTTGTTTTTATGGTCTTGTAAATATGACTTATAAAATGTTATAAGTCATGTAATAAACATGTAATTGCACAACAGACATCATTTCCACTTTCCAAACCACTTAATTACTGTATCAATGGTTAGTTACTTGTAATTTTCACTTTAATAAAGACACTGCACAACCTTAGAAAGGCTGCTGTCAATTCTTAATTTTATCTTGACTGAAATATGCAGTTTTGAAGGTACAGTTATTGGTATAGATCCTTTGCATTGCCTGCAAGAAATTTCAAAAGTTCCTATACACTAATACACCTCATATACAAAAATGGTTCTTTAAAGAAACATAGAAAAGTTCTTTGGGGAACCAAAATTGTTTCTTCTACAATGTCTGTCCAAAGAACCATTTTTGGCTTCATTATTGTTAAGAGTGTAGCTGTTAGTTTAGCACTATAGGTGACAGTTTGACAATGGAGGTGCGTTTTGATCTAATAAAAATATGAATAATTCAGGGAAAAGGTTACATGCTATTATGAGCAGTTATAAGAGCAGAGTTCCCAGTGAATTTCAGTCTTTTCCTGTGATTGATTGAGTATCCTGAGATTGATTAGAGTATCAATTTGAGTACAACACAGTGATACTTCTGTACTTGACCACAATGAGTCATAGAAAAGCAACATTAAGACAAATATTATAAACAATAGCCTCTGTCAGGACATTTCACGATTGAACATGAGAAAAGCAGCTTTGCCAGACCAGAGCCAATTTGTAAGGGTTGGCTAGCTTAATACAAATAACAGAAACCCAGGAAAATGCAAACAGTTTCAGGAAATAATAATCTCAAATAAACAATAAGATAGGAATCTTAAAACTCAGCCAAAACAAGAATTTGTGGCTGCTTAGCACAAGCAGTGAAAACATGTGCACAAGAAGTGATATTGTAAGAGTAGACAAACAGTGCCTAGTCTACTGGTTCCTGTAGATTCATACCCAAAGAGGAACTGGGTGTGGAGGAAAACAGTTCATGAACCTATCATGTAAGGTGAACACAGCAGGCTGGTGACGTGTGATTAGGCACGCTAGAACACATGATAATAAAGGTGAACAATGTTAGGATGTCACAACACTGCTCATTATTGCTGATTAGAAACTCAACCTCATATGGATCCATTCCTCAATGTATTTCTCTTTCTCTTGCTGGTCCTAGACCAGCGTTCCAAGGCTGCAACGGACTAGGAAGCATTCCACTAATAAAGACAATACATTCAGCTTAATACTGTGTCCTGACCAGCAACCACATCTCAATCCACTTAAACAGTTGTGGGAAGAGATAAAACATGTTATTTAGAGACAACGTTCATTAATTTAGATTATTGTCAATGCCCATCTCAAGGGAGGAGACTTTAGAGACAATTTAGAGTATGCAGGACTTATTTGTGCATTTTAATTTGCACCAGCCAACAGCTTCTGGAGAGCAAAGAAAATTCTCACTGTTACAGGTGCACATGTGTGGTTAAAGACATTCAATAACAACCACAATGAAGCATAATCTGTCCTAAACACCATTGTATCCTAGGGCAGGATGCTGATTCCGAAGGTTCTGCTCATTCTGAAAATTTTTCCACCACTGATCATCATGGGTTGAGCTGAAAAATCTAAACATTTTTGAGCTTGAGTAATCATGTGCCACTTTTTATGAGGTAACCAATCAAAAAAGAGGGTGCGTCAGACTGAGCAGCAAATGCAGCGCTAAATATTACTCACATTTGTGATTTTAAAATGCTCGACTTGAAGATACGAATAAATTAACTGGCTCTGTTACATCCTGTAAATTGTTATCATTGAGGTTTGATAAAAACACAATGAGAAATGGACCACTACCCCTCAGCGCTGTGGCTTGGTGTGTAATTTACTTTGTGCATACATATGTATGATGTTGTGTCTCTTTGCTAGTTGTGCTTTTTAAGACACTTGTTAATATTTGCATAGACTATTGCGGGAGGAAAAAAGTGACTCTTTCCCCACCACCCACCAAAAAGAAGCACAGCATGTTCTAGTTCTTTTAGTCTATCCCTTTGCTGTGATGTGCGATGAAGCTTCCAGCTTCCTGCCCATAAGAAACTGCTCTGCTCCATCTCCGCTTTGCAAAACCACAGGTAGGTTCCTTGTGGTTCAGACGAGGGTTGTTTGCAGAATATGCTCTGCTGTCTGAAAACAGCCTTTTCCTACTTTATATTAGTCTTTAATTGTTATTCTAGTTTTCTGATCATTGTAATACAGTGTTAAACACAACATGTGGATTCCGATCAGAACTGTTTGATGGACTTAACCACTGCCCTCTGTGGAGTAATTATCATAACATAGGTCCAGGCTATGGTGCTGTGAGTTGGCAGGCCAGATGGCTCACTTAGTTAAAAACGCTTAAGTCAGGAAACACATGGCTTTCATTAATTGGGAAAAGGACTGGGAGACAGTAAATGCAAACCATTACTGACAAAGAGGTGTCAAAACCTTATTTACATTAAGCATAGTCTTTTGATGTCAGCTCAATTGTCTCAGAAGTACAGAAGGACTTTAGACTAAAATACTTTTGCTTTTAAGTTTAATTATGTTCATTATGTTTTATAAAAACAAATGACTACACGTTCCATTCTGTCGCCAACAAAACAGTCATAACTGAAACTTTATCAAATGTGACAGTTTCAGCAGTGACAATTTGATCTAATTTTGAGTAAAACTCAAAAACTCAATTGACCATCAAACACAGCTTTGACCAGCTGTACGCACATAAAATGACTGTATTTACATGGTTGCAAATATGTATTTCAGTAGCGACAGTTTTTAATGTTACTGCCTGATTTTTAGTCTTTGGGACACATTTACTTCAAAACAATGGGACCTACCTGTTCTCCACATGGCCATGAGGGACAGGGATGCACTCTCACATGTAACAGACGTGAACATCTGTTTTGTGTTGTGTTACTTGGTCTGTTCCCTCTTTTTAGCTGCTAGAGGGGTGGCAGCTCTTTTTATTGGTTTCCCGGTGTGATTTTAAAAAGAGGAAGTAGTTTAGTTAATTAAGCTGTTGGAGAAACATGTTTATGCTCTTTTCTCTAATAGTTGCCTTTTTTCAGGATCTTTCTTCATGTTCACTGCTCAGTCTACGTATTTTGGTTGTTTCAATGCCATATTTGATGGTGTAATTTACTCAGAAATCTTTTTAAACATCAGTGTATTGTTTGACCCTCTATTTGTTTTCCATTCCAGAAGGTTTTGTTTTTCTTGGCTGTGTTTTACTTTGGCAAACCCCAGTTCATACAAAGCCTTCAAAGGTTTACTACAACAGTGGTCATTAACCATCAAACTACATAATCAAAGCAAAACAGTAGACCCAATTTGACTTCTCTATTATCAGCAAAGGAATGAGGCACATTCAGACATCCAGAGGTACTTGGCATGAGGCTAAAATAGCCAACCACCTACAGACTGAATGAAGGGACTGTATACTTTACTAACTTGAATACTGATTTATTAATTCTCTCTGTGTATGTAAATGTGTGTTTGCTTTGAGTTTAGTAGGTAGAGGAAATTGTATATATTACACATTTATTGAGTCGAACTATACAAGGTATATGTGTTTTTTTCTTTTTATTGTGTTACTTGTTGATCACTCATTTCATATTCATATGCAATATAAAAGTAATTGAAGTTTGTGCTGTTTTGTGTGCAACAAGTTTCTAAAGTAAATTAAGCTCATGTTGTTGTGTGTTTATACGTTTCCAAAGTGACTCCTACCCAAAGTCTAAAATAAGTCTAAAATAAGACCTAAAGCCGAAAATAAGTGAAACTGTAAAACTGATGCAGTGTGCTTTATGCTTGAAGTATGTGGCAATGTTGTAAACTTCTTATCCATGTTGATTGAGCCTGAACTAATGTGGCTCTCTTTAGACTAAACATAATATTAAGACACTGTGGAGGTTTAGGACGTCGCTGATGGAAACTACACACAACATGCAGAAGAGTGTTTTTGAATGTCAGCTGTGCTTCAGACCCCTTCCCCAAGCAGATGATTGTCAACACACTGAAAGAGGATTCAATGAGAACTCAGTCAAAAGTTGGTGAAGGATGTGTCTTCTGGGAAAGTGAGTGAATTATGTACTATTGTCATCATATGTTCATCAGCACAATGCTGATTTTGCATTTGAGACCTAAACAACAAGATGGATCTTATTTCTGAGCCTGTACATGTGACATTAATGTGTAAAAGCATATCACAGCACCTGAAAAAGCCCCACCAAATCTGACGCTTATGTTGTGAATTACTACTTTAGGCTTTACAGGGTGACTCTCACAACTGCACAGAACACCATAATTAAGCATGTTTTTTTCCTGACTCAGTAACAGAAATTCCTTTAATTAAAAAAAAATCCTAATAGTGCTGCTTTAACTTTAAGTAGTATGATTTATGCCAGATACTGTGGCAGTGTTGAGGTGAAGTTTGACCTTGAAGTAGTGTTGCGGTGTTTGAAGCAGTGAGACACTCAAATTTAAATTATAATGCCATGATTATGGTATACATAAATAACAGGAACTGAGCGTGTGATTTACAGGTACTTTAAGGTAACTATGTAGTACACTGCACTGGGCAGGAAAGCGTTTCCTAGGAGAAGCAAAGGGCACACAGCTAAAGATATTGGAGACGGACCACCACATAAAGACTCTGATGAGGTCACTGTGTGCTATTCAGGAGGGACATTAGACAATGTAAGTCTATTTTGAAACAACCATCTCCAAAATCATCTTTGCGTTCTGAGCTGAACAAAAAGTTTTGTGACATGCAGGATGCTAAATAAAAAAAATTGTGATCCATTCTGAAAAAAGAAGGCCTCAAAATAAATGAGACAAAACAAAGAACAACACACAAGTGAATGTCCAAGTGTGGCATTGGATGGCAAATGATACGAATCTCACAAATCTACTTGCTTAATGTTTGTTTGCCAAGTTGTGTGTTGGTTACACTGTAATACTAGGTTAAAGGGGGATGTTTGTTTAGTTCTACATTACAAGGCTGAGGGAGGGGTAATTATATGTGAAAATATGTGGCAATAGGTCCTTTATCAAGAATTCCAATCAACTCCCCAGTATGGTGTGGTGACAAAACTGTCTCCCAAGATTTTATTCCACTGGGTCAATGTCCCTGTCATTACTGCATTGACAATATGGTTTCCAGATGGAAGAACATCAAAGGGGATGTACAAGGACCTGAGGTTGGTGTTCCACTTACAGTCTACAGAGGTGTTCCAAGGGGAACCCCAATAAGATGGACATTAACGGGGTTCACAAAGCATTCAAGAGCTGAGAAAAAATAAACTCAGACTTAAGTCCTTCATACATGAATACATCCCTGAAACATATACAGACTTGTGATAGGGACTGAAAGAGGAAGAGGAGATTGTACCGGGTGTTCACATTATTCCAAGCATCTTATCCTTCATCACTGTATAATATATTTGGATCAACGGTACGTGTGCCAGTGTTTGACACTGCATTCTATATGCTTTATCTTGAACCATCAGTTTAAATATACAATCTTGTTGGATGTGATGGTTCTTGAATGCCCCTGTGCCAGAAATCAAAAAATGAATAAGACTTTGCCAGTTGAGAAAGTGGATTCCAGTGTGTAATGTGACATTTCTCTGACAATGGGTAAGACTTCTCAAGGCCAGTGAGGGGATGCCTCAGACAGAACGGTGTTGACCACTGGATACTCCTCTGCAATGAGCAAGTTGATATGATTCTCTGTGTCCAAAGGATCAAAGACATTCTTTTTTCCATAATGTTGTATGTAATTGAAGACCCATATCCCACATTTTACTCCTGTTTTATTTTTTCCCTTTTCGTCTGGTTACCAAAATCAGCCAAAATTCACAATTACAACCACTGTAAAGCCTCTTTTTTGGTCTCTTACAATCAAACAGGATGTTTTATTTATGTGATTTTAAGACTATATATATGCAAATGACCTCTGTTCTGATTGGCCCTGTTTTGTGCCTCATTCTAAAAGCTGCCTTGGCCGAAACACTCTTTATAACTTCAACATGAATGAGTGGGGCTAAACTGCTAGTTGAGGCTGAATAGGTTGATACTCAGTACTGTGCAAATGTTTTGAGCACCTGAAAATATTTTTTTAAGAGCAATGTATCATTAAGAGCATATTTGGTCAGGAAAACACTAATATTAGACAAAAAAAATATTTGGGGACCTCTAAGGAAAAAGAGATGAACAGAACAGTTTGAAATCACCTGCTATGCATGACTGGCTCCTACTGTTTTAACTGCCTCAGCACAACTCAACTGATGTTCAAATGATGAAGAATGAAGATGAATGAAGATAGAGTCAGCAGGGAAATGTTTTAATGCAAACAACCAGCAATGACAATTCATCTTATACCTACCTGAATGAAGATCAGTGGAAAATTCTGATTATAACAAACAGCTTCATGCATTATGAGCTCTGTAGCAGAGAGGGACCACTAAATATAGTAACCATGTTCGGAGATCAGACATACGTGGAAATCACTTGAGCTCCTGAAATATGTATCTAAGTTCCAGATACAGTAGTGACTTCCAAAGCCTGCTTGTAACTTTATGTCCACAAACTCTGACATACTCTTCAGAAGTTAGAAGTTTACTGTTCACACTGTCCATTGTGCTGAAACAGATGTCAGCCTTACACACGAAATCCAGTCCCTCCAGAAATAGAACTCTGCTGGAGTTTTGAGCTTAACCTAATTTTAAAATAGTAGTATGCATGTATAAATATGAAGCATTTATACTGTGTGCATACTTAAAAATGCAGTGAGGTCTACTATCCTTTAACAGGTAGAATACTTTAAAAAGTAATATGTGTATGCATACTTAAAAAACAAATGTATAACCAAATACACAATGTTGTGCTGTGTGCTTTTTTAAGAGTACTGTGAGTCCTCTGTACATATTTTAAAAAGGTAGTATGCATACTTAAAAGTGTAGTGTACATACATCATGTGTAGACTTAGTATACATATACAAAGATTACAGGAAAAAAAATGTTTTGATATGACATAGTGGATTGTGACCAACGACAAGAACTAACAAGAAAAAAAGGTCAGGTTGATTTTATCTGTGGCATCTTCAACTCACCCCACAAAGAGCATCTGATACTGTAGTAGCCTGAGCACTTTGGCACAGTCTGTACAGCTGCAGTGAGTGATAAGGCTACAGGTTAAACACTGTTGTAGGTTAGGCTTCAGTTTTTGTGGCTTGATAAAGAGACAAAGCTTACAAATATTAAATATAGAATTGAAAACCAATATACAATGCAAACAAACAAATACTAATTGTAAGTATAATTCTATTATATCAAGTACATAAGGATAATTAAAGGACATTTTCAAATTTGCACTTAGTTGTATATTTTTTTTTCAGCGGTTCCCTCACTGTGGTGCAAGGTGGGACATGTGCTGCTTGTTCACACAGTTCATCTAATACAGTAGATAATGCCTGGTCCTTACAGCTGGACTTTCTGAGAAAATAGGACCACCTCTTAAATAGAGCTACCTAAGCACTACTTGCCATGGGTCCAAGAAAAAAAGAAAAAAATAATTTAACTGAGGAGAATGATCTCCCAAGATGTATCAAATGATGTTTCTGAAATGATGAGGCATGTCTTACTCTGGGCAACAAGTGTCCGCTGCTTTGATGTACACAGACTTACAGAAATACAGAAAGAAATAAAGACTTGAAGTTCCAGGACCAGGGCAACCTCTGGTGCAAAAAGAGGATAAAAGGCCTGCAGAGACACCTACTGGCCAAATATGACTGTTGCGTCAAAGGTCCACTAGAACATTTTCATGAAATGTAATATCTTTACAAGTAGAAAATATTTAGGGCTCTGGTGTGGCCCGTTAATCACCCTTGGCGACCCATCCATTCATCCATCCATCCATCCATTAAGTTTATTTCTTCTTGGCACACAGAAATCATGGGACCTCAAATAAACAGACAGAGAAAACAACTTATGTTGTTTATTTCCAGTTCTCTTATTTTGTAAAGCTGAAAATACAAAATGAACAGAGAGATTATCGAATATGCTTTGCCTTGTACCTTGTTTAGGTGATTACATTTACCCTTACAAACCAAAAGGGAAATGAACTGGAAACGCCTACAGTATGGTGCCTTTCCCACAGCTGTGTACTGACATTACCCAAGATAAGATAAGATAAGATAAGATGCATTTATTGTCATTGCACAGTGTACAACGAAATTGAGCAGCAATCCAACAGCACTTTACACACAAAATAATTAAACATAAAGCTGAAATATATAAAGTGCAGATTTAAGAAAAATAGTATAAAAATCTTAAATATAAAGAAAAAGGACTATGAAACTATATATTCTAAACAGACAATAGACAAGTGAGGTAGCAGTTAGTCATTATAAGCTATCCAGGAATGTGCAGTGTTATATAATATTACACATCTTAAGAATTGTTGCACAGAAAGAATATAGATTGCACACTTGAGAACAAATAGTGCAATGAATAATAAATAGAACAGAGGTGGAGTGGAACACTGGAACAGTGTACAGTGTCCTGTGAAGTCAGTGCCAGTAAAGAGCTGTAGTGGTGTTCAGTGTACTTCTACTGAGCACAGTGTTCTATAGAAAGTCCTTGTCAGTGTGTGTGTTTGGAAGTGTTCAGTTCCCGTACGGTTTTGGGATAAAAACTGTTTTTAAGTCTGTTTGTCCGTGATGCAGGGACTGCTCCTTTCTGCTGGAAGTCTATAATGAGTTTTTTTGTTTTTGACGAGCTCAGGGTGAGATTATTCCCTGAACACTACTCAGTCAGTCCCTGGATTTCATCCCTGTAGGTGGTCTTGTCTCCTCCAGAGTCCAACCACTGTTGTGTCATCTGCAAACCTTACTATGATGTTGGAGGAGTGGGTGAGGATACAGTCATAGGTTTAAGTGTGGATTAATGATGGAGACCCAATCTTACAGACTAGGTGTGGTCTGTCAGAAAGGATCCAGAGGCAGGTGGGTTGTGAAAGTCCCAAGTCTGTGAGTTTGGTCACCAGTCTGTGGGGGTGTGTTAAAAGCTGTGTTAAAAGCTGAGCTGAAGTCTACGAAGAGCAGCCTCACATAGCTCCCCTGGTGCTCCAGGTGTGTGAGTGCTGTGTGAAGAGCAGTGGTGATAGCATCTTCTGTGGACCTGTTTGCTTTGTGCTCAAAACACCTTCATTATGACCAGTGTGAGAGCGACTGGACAGTAGTCATTGAGGTCACTGATGGTAGTCTCTTTTGGCAGTGGAATGATGGTGGCAGACTTCAGACAAGGTGGGATGATGGATTTGGACAGGGACAGGTTAAAGATTTTTGTAAAGACCACAGCACACACCTTCAGCACCCTTCCTGTCACACCATCAGGACCAGCAGCTTTTCTGGGGTTCACTGCCCTGAGCACACATCTCATCTCATGTTAGGATATGGTTGTGGGTGACTGGTGGGTGGAGGTCTTGTGTCGGTCTACGATGCTTTCGCCTCATATCGGGCAAAGAAACAGTTAAGTTCCTCTGCCAGTGAGGCGTCACCCTAAACTGTTGTGCAGCTTCTGGTCTTGTGGTTGGTGAGGTGCTGAATGCCATGGGTCGTTGTTCTTGAAGTGATCCTCAATTTTCCCAAACATAACAAACCATATATTATACACAGTCTTCAACAGCAATTGGGTAGATATGCATCTACTTTCATTAACTTCCTGCCTCCAAATGAGCATAAACTCCAGTCTTGTATACTCACTGCAACAAAGTTTGAATATGGCTTACACTTGTGGTGAACGGTAAACTGAGCTGAACTTCAACCTGGCACATGAGCTCACATGAGCAGTAGGCAGGAATGACAGCAGGCCCTAACATATTTAAAATAATTGTAAACAAAGACATTCTGAATACAAAGCTAATTTCCCCAGGTAGACAAGCATGCTGCTCTATATCAGTTAGAGTCAATGGTCAAAACCCCCTTTTTGCCTACCTCTGTATGATTAACACTTCCAGGCTGATGCAAAAGCTGATTATTTCTACCATTTAATGTGGTCTTCTCTGTTAATTGTGTGGTTTCTCAGTGCTGTTGTTGCATTTATCTAATATATAAAGAAGATCTGTCAAAGCTGAAAATGTGTGGATTTTTATGTAGTTTACTTCACAACCTACCTTTTGAGCAATGAATAGGAATATAAGTGCTATATCTGAAAGAGTGCACTCTGAAAGAGCTTGGGTGTTCATTTGGGGAAAAAAAAAAAATCACGGCACATCCAGCATTTAAGAAGGTTTTGAGCACCTTTTATATATAGAAAACACAGTAGCACACAGAATTCTCAGATTCTACACACTGACATGCTTCACTCTGCCCAACATGAACATGCAAACTCCATAACCCCTCTGGCAGCTGTTTAAAAAAACAAAGCTTAAGTGGCTATTGCCAAATTCTCAGAATGGACACACAATGGACACTTGGTTCAGTAGGGTTAAGTGAAATCTAAAGCTCTGAAAAATGACAAAATAAAAGCATAACTAAAAAAAAAAAACCCTGCAAATAAAACAGGAGCACAACGCAGCATATAAATGATCAGGATCTTAAGGATAGTGAATACAAATAAGGTATTGCTCACATGTGAACAACATGGAAAGATGCATGTCACTAATTTTTCAATGAAAGTTCTAGAGTATGTATACATATGGTGGTTGGCTAGTGTAGTGGTTAACACCTTTGCCTTCTATGCTGTAGACTGGGGTTCAATCCCCGACCAGGGCAAGCACCCTACACTATACCAATAAGGGTCCTTGGGCAAGACTCCTAACACCACCATGGCCTACCTGTGTAAAATGATCAAATTGTAAGTCGCTCTGGATAAGAGCGTCAGCCAAATGCCATAAATGTAAATATACTGGATATGCTTACCGAGTTTGCTGTTAAAAAGCTGACTTGTTTAATGGTAAGATCCTGAGGGGACTGACAGCACTGGCATAACAGAAAACTGGAAACACTCTCTCATTAAAAGTGAGTGTTATGGTATGCAAGTGTGTGTTGGTTAGAAGATTAGTGAATGTTATTTCACCCCTGTCCCAGTTGAGATGTACTCTGATCCTCTGGAGTTTCTCTTCCTGTGAGAGATGGTTATCCAGCTCTCCTGGGCAGTGTGTCGGGTATTTATTGTGAGTTTTACTGGAGCTCAGACACCACACTGAACTCCAGGAAGAGTATGATTTTCTTGGCGCAGACTCTGGTATCACACCCAGTATCCAGTAATCGCCGTCTCCAACCTCTACGTCCCAGCAGTGCGTCCCTGAGTTAAAGCCCTCAGAACCCAGAACACACATGTACTGGTCAAATCTCTCTGGATTATCAGGAAGTGACTGGTCATGTGAGCTGATATCTACAGTCGTGAGATCACCAGACAAGTGGAGGTCTGAATGGGCAGTGTTTGGGTCCAGAATAACCGGGGCTGAGGGCGAAGAACAAAAAGCACATCATCACATTCTTCACATATTTATGGTATGTAAATGGTTCACTTCTGTAGGCTGCTTTCTGCTGAGGTCACTACTGATTTAGGTTAATCAGCTTTTAAAAGGGGAAATTCAGGACACTGAAGCCTTTGTCCAGACTAAATTTGCGCATTATTCCACCACCTAGTGGTTCAATTAGACAACAAAAATGAAAAAGCGCAACTGCTTTGAACTAGGCAGAATGGTTACAGCAGAGTCACTGCCTAGCATTAGCTCACTTTGGGTGCCAATGTAAGAAATATTTTGCTGCAGTTTGAGTTGATGTCAACATTCACAACACAGTGACACTTGTATTGAACCCCTTAAATGAGGTTTCTTATTCATTTCTACAACCTAAAAACAGCTCAGCCAGTTTGCATTAAAGTCCCTGTAGTCACTGAATAATAAACCTTAGTACATAATATGCCTAAGATTTTAAGGGGTTTGCTCATCTTCACATTTCACATTTTCAATTTTCACATTTCACATTTTGGATAACCACAAAATTGGGCTGTTAGTCTGAGCCACACCTCTGAACCACTAGCTTACTTCTGTTTTTTGCTTACTATACTGTCAGCCAGGTGGGAGGTTTTACACAAAGCAGGATTTCTCAGTTTAGCCAAATAACTTAAGCCTAAAGTCAAGCCTGTCAAATAGGAAAAGAGCTAAGGAACTATTGGACAATCCTCATCTTCTGGCCTAACTAGTAATCTGGCTAACTGAGAAATCCTGCTTTGTGAAATACCACCTGAACTATTTATACTGTGTAGTCTGAAGAACCTGGATGCCTGACTCACACAATCACAGTTTCACTCTGGCAGGTAGTTATCATGGCTTTTCCAGAGTCACAGGATGGTTCGGAGCTTGTCTTTTCAACAAGTTGCCCTCAAACAATTTCCTCCTACATTGCACCAAAGTTGCATGCTGCAACCAACTCTCTTAGTGCTGCAACATACCATGTTGGCAAATGCGGTAACAAACAAACTTACTCTTACTCTTGAACACTGTAAAGGTGAACACACACATTGACCACCAGTCTTTTCAACTTGCTGGTCTTGAATAATTAATTCCTCTATTGCACCAAAGACGAATGTCACAACCAACTCTCTTACACTGATCATGTTGGCAGAAGCAGTAACGTTCAGCCAGTGGACCTTACAACAAACACGTGATGCAAAGTGATCAAGCAAAAATCCACAAAAGAATGTCTCACAAAGAAGAGTGTTTGGGTTAAGAAATGGCAAAGTCAAAGCCCAGATCCTAATCTCATGGAAATACCGTGGATATGGAGTCAGACTTTATCAAAGGTCCTTCATATGCTATGATTGTTGACCAAGTTTAGTACAGACTGACCTTTTGACATTGGTACACTAAGCTGCAGACTTTAAATAAATCAAGTCAAAATGCCAGACAAGCATTTCAATTTCTAACATAACTAATGATGAAAAAAAAGAATCACATTAGAGCTGTTATTTATCTGTAGTAAGAAGAAAATAAGGGCATTTGAATTTTAATTAAGTCTCATTGTACATTGTAGTGCCCCCTGAGGGATAATCTGGACCAAATTTATCAAGTCTCATCTGAATCTCTATTCTAACAGCTGATTTAATTTTTGAGATGATGAGACCAGTAATTCTCAGTAAGTTTTAGTATTATTTCAGAATTGGCAATGCTGTAATAATTAAGTAATATGTGTTGACTATGGTGGGCAATAAAGCAATTTTTCAATGATTGATGACTTTTGATGACCTACAGATGCCAGGGATTATTTTAAGACCAATTTTGAAATGATTGGATTAAATCCCAAGACGTGTTCTAAATGGGCTGTTTTTAAAACAATTTATGAGAGAATAAATACATTTTATGAAAAATAACAAAGTTATTAGGCTCACTAAATCACATTACTTGAATCCAGTGTCACATTAGATTAGATCATTCAATTAATTGAGAGTCCCTACATAAACACACCATTCAAGTTTCATGATGACTGGTCAATGTTACACCAGTCAGTGCCTGCTGAAAGATAATTGGCTTATGGTGGCCACGGTTTTCTGACAAAGTCAACTTTAAAATCTCACATAAAAGTTAGCTTAAAGATCGAGGATGCAAAATCTCAGCTTGATCGTATGTACAGATGCTGAGAGGCAGCTGCTTAGTTTTATCGCACCTTCTATTGACACACCAGCGCCAAAAATGTCAAGCTACCTCAAAATTCTTTACACACAAGCATCTTAAGTTTCATTAAAAACCAGACAAATCCTTTATGAGTTACAGCTGTTTCAGTCAAAAATGCTCTAAACCAGAAGGATTGATGGGCATGTAGCAGCCATGTTATTTACCAATATTAATATTTTTTTGTTAATTGTAATTGTTGGTTGTAGTGGGGGAGTGTTTTAAGATTTTAATACGTTTTGAAACTAGCAGAACAAAGTCAAATGCTGCGTAGCATACAAGGGTATGGGCCAAAATGTAATACACTATGCCACAGTTTGGTCTGCATGATTTGTTTTAGCATGGCACAATAATTTGCAAATCTGAGCAAAAACAATAGGGATCCATCATTGTTGGGACTTGGACCCCCAACTGCAAAAAAAATGCCTACAAAAAAAGGCAACATCAGCTATTGAAGCTATGGGCTGTACTACATTTTCCATATCAGAAATCTAAATTTTGTACGTTTTCTGATGAATAGATTAAAAACATTTATGTTTCATTGTTCACTGTTACATCGGTTCACCTATGACTAATAAAACCTTTTACAAATACATGCAAACATGTCAAAAACACATTTTCATAAGGTGTACTTTTTTACGGCACTGTATACAACAATAAGGGGTTATATTGTTTTAATTTATAGATATTAAGTATTAATTGCATTTTATAGGGCACAGCTTATTTATTTAAAAAAAAAAACTTGAAAAACATGATTAAATGTTGATCCACATGGAACCAACACACCCTTACTTTTTACAGGTAAATTGGTACATTTCTATGTCTATTTGTTCATTCATGCACCAATGGGTTAATGAAGTGCATCACCAACTACATTTTTTCAGAAACTTATCTGCTCTGTGCAGGTTTATGGTGTGGCTCCAGTGAAAACCTGCTAATCTACAACTAAATTCTGTAGCTTCACTGACTTTACTTTCTTTTTCATAGTTAGTGGCAGCCACAGTAACGTAGATTAGAGGTCCAAACAGTTTACTAGAATGAATACTAATTATTTTAGAACAGAGTGGCCTGTAAAACAATAAATATTAAAAAACATTCACTCTGACCTGTCAAGCCACATAACGACTAAAATGTAGCTGCACTACGGCAGAGCAAGTACCCGAACTTAAAATTAACATCAGCCCAAAACCAGACTGTATTTGTTGGATCAACCAAAAGAAAAAAACTTACTGTACTGGAGAATCTCATGCATGTTCTCCCACACTCTGAACTTCAGGTTGGAAAGATGTTTTGCAACATCAATCAAAGCACCTGATGCCTTCTCTGGATCCTTTCTTGTGCAGTGAACTCTAAATATAAGAGCAAGCAAATTCTGATTTATATCCACTCAGTACTTTGGTAACACAAATATTTCCACTCCCTCCCCCAGCACCACAACTATTATTATTATTCTAATTATTATAACATTTGCCTACACTTTTTAATTTTGATTGATTGCATGAGTTCATTACGTACAACAAATGTTCTGTATTGTGGTTGTAACAAATATGGTGCTATCTGTGTGAAAACCATGCCTGAAATTTATCCTCCTCCTGTCTTGTTTCCTGTACATTTTTATCTCTCACTGTCTGTTTCCTGTTATAAACTTTCCAGAACCAACCACTACCCTACTGCTCCCTGATCCCTCTAAGCAACTTCTGTGCCTGTTTCAGTGCTTTAAAGGGGCTCCAGCTCAAGCTCAGAGAGCTCACACAGTCTCTCCTAACACTCCAACCATAGACTACAGCCAACCTGAAATCCAAGCTTGCTTCTTACTAGATTAACGCATGTCGCTGGTCATATTAAGCACAATTTATCATATTATATCATTTAAAAAGCCAAAATTCCTGTTTTCCTGCAATCTTTCATCAAAATGTCATGACTTTTGCCCATTGGATAAAACATTAACTGAGTTTTTATGATGCAACTGTGCACCAGCAAGTGGGAATTATAATATGAATCATATTTCACCTCCCCCTGCAGCTAGCCTACCTATCATCAAGAGAAAGTGATGAGACTCTCCCTAATACTGGACATCAGAAACCCCCCACCCCACCCATATTTCCTGGAAATCTGGAAAACAGGAAATGTACTATGTCTTTCAATTCATGTTGACTATAATGGCTTGCTGTTAACAGACAACATGATTTTAATGATCAGCTTAAATTGATGATGTTGCATTTACTTACTGCTTCATTGTAGACCTAAAGTTCTGTGAAAGAAACAAACAAAGAGAACATTCTGTGTAAAAAGCTATGCCTTTCATGAAAATGTGGAAAGGAAAATTTTTTCATGTTTTATTCATAAAGACCACCAAATGTGAAATTTCATCCCTTTGCATTTGTTTACCTGGTAAGGAAGGACAAACCCCGTCTAAAGGAGATACACACAGAAAAGGGTTTTTTCCATTTAGTGCATGTGAGTGAGTCTTACTTGTAAGAACAGAATGTCCTCAGTTTCCATTTCCTTCTATAGCTTTCTAACTGTGTCTGAAAGAGATAGTATTTCTCCATTTATCATCTCAATCTTCCTTTTCATCATCTGACTCTTTTGCCCCTCTTCCTCCTTCAGTGCAGCTAGCCTTGTCGCTTCTTCATCTTTTAGAAACTGGTGAAGCTCCTTAAACTCCTCCTTTATCTGTTCCTCTGTGCTTTGGGCCTGTGTCTGGAATGAAAGACAGATGTAAGTGACCAACAGGGTAGGTGGACATAATCTTAAAGGCAAGTTTCAGAATTCTAAATGTTTTACCTTAATATGGGCTGCAGTGTTCTCGAAAGCATCTTTAGCTTCCTTTAAGAGTTTCAGATTATTTTGCACAGACTCCAAATTAGTCTGGAGGTTTTTCTGTAATCAAACAAAAGTTTTAGAGTAGTTTCTGTCTTTTACAGCATTTGAGTGTAACTGTATAAATGTGCTGCATGTTGCAGAGTGTAACAGAGTAGAACAGCTAAGAACAGAGTGATTCACCAATTCTGTTGTCCCACATTTATGGTGTCCTTTTCACTTATGTATAAGAAAAGGCTAGACTTTTATTTTAGAATTAGGATTGAGTGCATTTATGGGTATTTGTTATTTATTCCTAAAATACTGATAATCTAACATGTATCAATAACATTGAAAATGACATCTACACTAATTTATACCATTTAAATATGCGCAAAGCATTTTATTAAGATGTAATTAATGTCTCCTTTAATATTTTTACAGAGCAAATGAATCCCTTCTCCTCACAAAACCTCTTCTGATCTGGGATTTTGCCTTTTCAAAACTCATTTTTCTTCTTTTCGAGACATTTTTTGTGGATTTGCTTGATCGTCTTGATGCAAGCTTCACCTATGCTCAGATTTTCTGCTTGTTAACAGACAAGTTAACAAACTCTCCTCAAGTGTTGTCTGGTATAGAATTCTAAACCCTGAGGCAGAAAAGCAACCCAAGCCATAATGCTACCATCACCATGCTTCACAGATGGTATGGAAATCTATAATCTATATTCTTTCTTTAGAGCAGAGGCTTCTGCCTTCCTGACCTCACCTGCAGATCAAAGTTGGGCAGTTGTGGGCTTGACTCAACTGCTCAATTTGATGCTTTTAATTATGTTTTAATAGATATTTTAATTGATTTTAAATTAGATCATTTCTATCTATCAGCACTGTTGAAATGACAAATACCCATGCAGGCAAATATGTTTCAAATATTTACATATGATGCAAATTTCCTTGATGTCGCACATCATCAGCTTACATAGATCAGTAACTAAACAGAAACAAATCTATTCTCTCTATGTTCTATGAGTATGTCTATGACTTCACCTGAAACTGCTTTCAGTGACAGGCAGTCAAAACAGGTAATCAGACTCTCAGATTTTATACATTTTGGTTGTGTTGCATTACAGCTATTACAGTAATAGAATGTGTTTCATACCTTAAAGTCATGTACAGCTTCATCTACTGGACTGCAGGTGTGATTGCTATGTTTCCTTGAAGCCTGACAGACCACACACACAGGCTGTTGATCGTCCAGGCAGAAGAGTTTTAGTTCCTCATTGTGCAGACTGCAGAGCACCTCTGAAGCCCTCTGATACCTGCTCTTTATGAAAGCTTCACACAGGTTCTTCAGTGCAAGGTTACAGGGAGGGTCAGATTTTGAGGATCTTTTCCTACAAACTGGACATTCTTGAGATCCTTTAGCGTTCCAGAACTGCTGCAGGCAGGTTTTACACACACTGTGGCTGCACGACAGGATAACTGGATCACTGAAGATTTCACAGCACACTGGGCATGAAAACTCTTCTTCTGAAAGAGGGTTTTTAGCAGCCATCATCTCCAACTGCTGCTGTGTTGTATGTCTGTGACGATTCCTTTAGACCAGTCTTCATTGTCCCTTTAAGGACAGAGCAATGATTAGAAAGGCAAAGCTGAGAACCAGCATAACACTATCCAACCAAGTTTCAGCTCTTTTCTGAAGTCATACATCAGCACACAGAAACATAGAGCTGCTCTACTGAGTCCAATGCATTCACATGGTGAATGAAGAATCAATAATGATCAGCGCGACAGTAAGAGTTTGCTTCCTTCAGTTGTGGAGAGGGTAAAATGGAGGAGGGGCTTTGAAAAAGGAGGAGTCAGATGCAGTATTCTGGGAAATGGACATGCATGCAAAATGCATTAATATTTATCTTTAATTAAGCAAGTTAACAGCTAAAGATACCTGAGCTATGGGCAATGTTCCGTAACATCATTTATCATTATATAGCAAAGACAGTTAGCAAAGACAGTTAACTTGATAAAGTTGAGCTTAATTCTCACCTTACGGCAATCATGGATTGAGGACATCTGTTAATAAGAGTTGCGAGTGAAGTCTTCCATGTGTTTTTATCCAAAACCTTTTCAGATTCATTAATCAATTAAAAACCTGTGTGTGCATGAGTAACAAGCTGCTCAATACTCATTTTTCCCTTGTTCTTAGTCTAATCATTCTAATTTACTGTGACTGTCGTTCTCACTGCAGGTTTATTGCAAGTAGTTTCGCCTGAGTTTTCCTACACTTGATGGAAGAAATAATGCTTGGAGATAAATATGATATGTTCATGTCAGTCATTATTTTACAAAAGGTGAATTAAATTCATTACGAGAGTCTTAACACTTTGGAAAAATAATTCTTTTTTAAATGAGACTATAACAGGCCAGATGTGATTATGGTCTGAGTTTTTACTTTTCATTCTAATTTTGATGTAACAAAAGTTTAAAACCATATGAATCTCGATGAAGCTAAAATGTCAGCTTAAATCAAGTACATTTATATGTATATTACACCCATTTTATGTGTACATGTAAAAAACTGAAAGGAACATGTCACAACAAAATCTACAACATTTATTAAATAAATAAGAAATGTAAACTAAAAATAGCATACATTAAAACTACTACATTCTACCAAACACAAATGTACTACTACACAACATGTACATTATCCAGGCAAGAGAAAAAAAAATTCCAATCTTTGGAACATTCATTACTTGTCTCTTGGTATGTATTCCTATACATAGTTGAATGTATCCTGTTTAGACTGCATTTACTAGTACCACTTTACAGTAATGCTGCCCTTATAAACTGTTTATGAATGGTTTAAAATTAGTTTATTATTTCGTTACTAAACACCTTAAATCATTAATATTACAACATTACAAAAATAAGAGGTCGGGTGAGCTGTCGTATCTGACGAATACGAATATCTGATGAAGCTGATAATGCAGACTGAAATACAAATCAAGATCAGTGACTGGCAAAATCTAAGATAAATGTGGTTTGACTATTTGGCAAGTATCAGGCTTCCCTTTGTATTTATGTGACATAACTGCTTATTACTGATTTTTAAGGTGCTCAAAATCCTAAATAATAACCATTATTAAACAAATTTTAGACCATTTGTAAACCTTTTATAAGGGTAGACTTATTGTAAAGTGGTACCCATTTATTAGCCTTCAGGCAATGATAGTCATTTTACCTTCTTAGACCAGGCTGCCTACATTTTTGTCCAGGGAGGCCAATTTGCACTGCTTGTGGTGGTAAAAAAAAAAGAAAGAAGAGATTTAAAGTTTCTTCAGATTTTAAAAAGCATTTTACAACATTTCACTATGCAGTATTTTGTCACTAAAGTGCTGACTTAGGTAGCCCTGGGAAATGTTCTCTACTCCCTTAAGTTCCTCATTCAAGTCCCTTTATTCCAAAACATTCAAAAAATATGTCTTGATGAATAAACACTCAACAGTTATTGGTCAGTATGCTCACTGCAAACTCACTGGAGTGAGTTTCTAGGGGCCAGTGAAGCACTCCTTTGATTAACAGCACTTTGAAATACTTTGTTTTACATGGCCTCATAGACTCCATTAAATGCAGCAGCTAAATCCTCTATAGTAATGCAACAGTTAACCCTTTACTAGCTGTAACAGATAATTCTCTTTCAATCCTGATGTGAAGAAACAGTGACGGTCTAGCAGCTCTGCCATGTATAGATCCTCAAAAACAGCATAATAGGTCCCTCCTAATGTTTCTGTGTATACATTAAAATCAGTAAATTTGCTAGATAAAAAAATGGAAGTCGTATTTGTTCATTTCAAGTGGAATGATCTTCACCCTAGACATGAGAGTGTACTTGACTCCATGTGATATGTGCGCATGGACAAAAAAACAACATTGACTGCAGCTGTTAGAGCTGTATGCACACTACGTGTGCTTTAGAATTCCTAGCTAGTTAGCATAAATGTAACCGAGTTCTGTTTCCTGTGAAATGTTGTTCAGAAAAGCTGGAGAGTTGAAGAGCAGGCAAGAGTTCAACGTAAATTGAGGTGAGGTAAATTGTTTCGAAACAGATAAAGGAAAGCCCACATTGGTCAACACAAAGCATGTCAATTGTGTACTTGCTAGTCAGGGCGTGTCAGCTATTGATCCCCAATAGGAGTGACGCGAGGCACACACATGTAACTGAATGAGTAAGCAAGTGTGAGTTTATGCCTGAAATTGTCTGAGAGTCTAACCCCAATCCAGAGAGAACTCAGAGACTCATCCATGGTGAATTTCTTTGTCTTAGGCTGGTGTCAGAAGGCTGGGGCTGGGATGTGCCCTCATCATGGGCCATGCTCTTCACATCTGTGGCCCTCTCCTCAGGCTCAAGCTCTTCTTCATTCACATCAATCTCTGCTGTGTGTGGAGCCTCCATGAGCATGAGACCATCATCTGTGGAGTACTCAAGAGCTGGTATAGGAAGAGAAGATGTGTCAGATGATAATAATGTGCGTGCATGACAGGAAATACAGACGAGTTTTCTTTTCAGCCTGATACAGTGTAATATAAAGGCTGGTAATCTGATACTTATACTTTTAAAAATTCTATATGTTTATATAATTATAGGAATTCTTTGGATTGTCTTTGGAGGCACTGGGAAATAGAAACATCAACAAAGATACATGTGAAAGTATTTGTCTTAGCTTTCCATAAACTGTCTAGTCTAAGCCTGCATATGCCTATTAAATGAGCTATTATTGTAAAAAATTGTGCTACTCAAAAATAACAGCTTTTGCAGGGAATTTGTGACATGATACAGTTAAGCCTATTACTGCATATCTGGATATGCTTTTTGGCTTATGTTTATATCCTGCACATTTGTTTGTTTGTTTGTTTTGTTGTGTGTATGTATGTATGTATGTATGTATATGTATATATGTATGTATGTATGTGTATATATATATATATATATATATATATATATATATATATATATATATATATATTACACTTCACATTAAAAATTTGTAATTTTCCATCTTTATAATTCATGTCTTCTGAAAACCATGTATTATCATATTTTATAATAATTGTAATTTATCTAACCATAGTGAGACTTAAATAGTATGGAAAATACTACTTTTTCCCTTCTCCCTGGTGCATGAGATTTACTTTCTTACCGTTCCCACCGTCCTGACTGAGTTCACCAACTGAACCAATCACACTGACCATGTCTAGCTCACCTGCAAAAAAGGACAAATAACGATGCTGGAGCATGTTCTCATCAAAGACATCTTAAAAATGAAACTGCAATTTAATCGGTTCTCTCAGTTCATACAGGCGTATGTGTATCAACTCACGTTTGTTTCTAAGGCCTGTAGTTTGCTCTGGCTCTTGAGGTTGGTCTACTGTTGCATTTCTCTCCCTCTCGTACTTCATAACTGGGAGAGATTTACAAGGTTCCAGCATATTTAAGGTTATGTTAATGTATAACAACAGTGAATAGCATTTGCATTGTACTGTCTTGACTTCTGTTAACTCTGGAACTGCTAAGCTAGCAGACGGTTCTTACTGGGTGTACTGGCAGACGTGCGCATGCGTCTTCGGGCCTCCTCTCGCCTCTGCTCAAGACGGGTTGTGTCTCCTATCATCACCTACAGACATGAAAAAGACAGAGCGCTTTTCATCAATAAACCACAAACATATCAAACATAACATATATCCATCCATCCATTTTCCAAGCCACTTCTCCGTCAGGGTCGCGGGGGGGTGCTGGAGCACATAACATATATAAACAACACATTTAATTCCAATAAAGAAAAAAAACATTTCAGATTGTAGTGTAGCTCTACAAGGTCTTACCTGCACTCGGACCTGTTCTGGGGGCCACAGTCCTCCCCAGATGTACTGCAGGTAACTAAAAAGCACAATGACACTGAGGAAGGTGAAGTTACTGGCAACTCCAATGACTGCTGACGTTAGAGGGAAATTATACAAGAGGTATCTGTGGAGAGAGGAAACAACAGTGAACACTCAGAAAGAGCTTAGTACACTGAGTTTTAATGGGTCGTTCAATACAAGACCTACATATGTATTATATGCTTTGTGTCACATAAATCACATGTTCAAGCTATCAAGTTAATTTACTGCTGAAAAAGTACTTCACAAAGTGTGGAAAAACTATTTCAAATGTGCTGCACTAGCATGAATGCTATAAATCAGGCATGAGTAGAGAAATAATAAGATAAGACCTTATTGTCTTAATGTTGGTAGCTCTCAGAGAAACATTTACAGGGCTATATATGTATGCAGTGGATCTAAATAGTGTTTACAGTGCACTGTAAACAGGTATAAACAGGTAATTCACAGTCAGTTTTGCACAAATTATAATAATTTTGTTTACAGTCCTGGATGTAAAGTGTTCAGTGCATTAGCAGCAGCTTGGGAAAGGGAGGGGTCAGTATAACAGGCTATTCTGTTTGCTGCCTTCAGCAGCTATGACTATGAGTGTATAGAGTGCTATATAGTGTATAGAGTATAGAGTGGTGTGTATAGGGGGGGTGGGGGGGTGTAATGGAGGCTACAGCTCTGGCTGATGGGAGGATTGACCTGGGTGATTTGAGTTCTTAATAATGTTGCTACCCCTTTTATGTAGGTGGCTAGAATAAACTGTGTTCAGATTTGGGAGCTTGTTTCCCACAATCCACCGTGCAGTCTCCGGTTCTCAGCAGTACAGCTGCTGTACCACACTGTAATACATACTCCTTTAGAAATTTACTAGGAGCTGAGAGGAGAGTTTGGCTTTTTTTAAGCAAAAGAAGAGCCTCTGCTGAGCTTTATTCATCAGGTGGGAGGTGTTAATCTCGGAAGCTTTGTAATGTGGAGTCTTGGAATTTGAAAAGGAATTAACGTGAAAAGGGCTGGACTGGGGACACAGCCCTGTGGTGCTCCTGTGTTCAGAATGAGAGTGGAGGATGTGTGGTTGCCCACCCTGACATTCTGTGGTCTGTTGGTGAGGAAGACTAGAGTCCATGAGCAGAGTGTGCTGGTTAATCCCAGGATGCTGAGCTTGTCTAAGGGGGCTATTGTACCAATAGCAGAGCTGAAGTTGACAGCTTGCATCCAGACATATGTGTTGGGATATGGGATAGGGTTGTGTGAAGTAGCTGTTCAGATCAGTGAGGATATTGAGCTTGATTTTTGAGCCTCTCAAAGCACTCCATTATGATTGGTGTCAGGGTAACTGAGAGATAGTTATTAAGACTTGCTTTTTGGGCACAGGGACAAAAGTGGTGGATTTCAGGCAAATGAGGAAAAGAGCCTGCTGCAGGGACAGGCTAAAGATGTTAATGAACACCCCTGCTACTTGGTCAACACATGGCTGAAGTGTGCAGCTTGGCAACCTGTCTGGTTCTGCTGCTTTGCTAATGTTGATCTTTCCTTTACAGTAGATCTCAACTGATGGCGCTGCAAGACGAGGACCAGCTTCACCCTGGACGGTGTTGTCATTTAAGTTCTCACTCTACTGGTGAGATTGTCAAAGCACAAAGAGGTGGTTCAGTGTATCAGCAAACGTGGCGTCGAGGCCTGTGCTCTTGTAGTCCGTTATGATTTTAATATATATCCACATGTGGCAGGGTTGTTGTTTTCAAAGTGCCCCTCTATATGCTACTGGTATCTGCGCTTGGCTTCTTTAATGCACTTCTTCAGTTATCCCTGGGCATTACTGTAAGCCAGCTTGTTCCCTGACCTGTAAGCTGCATCCTGTACCCCGCGCAGGGCCCCGTTATGTCTGTGAAGTCATGGCTTTTGCTTTGGGAACATCTTGATCTCTGTGAAATCTGTACTCTGTGCAAACAATTCCCAGGCTGCATTTTCAAAACAGGTTCCAACCTTTGAGAGGGTCAGATCTGTGAAAAGTGGCTGAGGTACAAACCTAATACCAGTGAAATAGGCATGGATCCTAAGTTGGGCAGAATAGATCTGCACCCGTCGAGACTGAATCTCTATCACAGCCCCTATGGTGGGATGATACTGTAAGAAAAAAAGAGACGATACACAAGTCTTGTACTTCTACTAATTAAGCATAAATGAATTTGCTATGCAGCTGTATCAAATGCAGCTCGAATATGTCAGACGTAAACAATGACGATGTTCATGACTCACATTCTATTATTGGAAACACGTCATTTTACGTAATGCTCATATGATGCAGAGTGCGCATGCCATGGGTGGAGGATGATAAAATATCTGAGCTAAATCATCCTCAGGATACTCACAGAGTCAGACTTGTAGTCTGAGAAGAGCTCCACCTCTATAAGCTGCTTCTGCTCAGACAACCCTGTCATTAACAGTGGAGAAAACAGCAAGGTGCTCAGAGTCTGCAGAAGGCTGGAGCGATAGTGCAGCATGGCCTGCTGAGACAGCACACAGCAACATGTAGGAAAAGAGCTGGAGTGCAATATTAAAATGAGGAACACAGGCAGAATCCAAGTTTCACACAGCAATCATGAAGTTGCACAACAAGGATCGTACAACACAACATAAAAGCTGTAATGGTGGCATTTCAGCTCTAAATCAATTTAAGCAATATTGTTAGGTCCAAAACTTGTTAAACCTGGCCTATTAAGCACAGGGCCCCCTCTTGTGGGCATTAATTGTACGTTCAAAGAACAAACGTTATCTTTAGAAGGGGTCTTCCACCAACTGTTTAAGCTGTCTGTACAATTTAATGTAAGGTTATGTAAACCCAATAAAAACAATAATTCAGAGTGGTTCCATGTAAAACACTGTTCTAGTGAAACTTAATAGTGGTGGTGATAGGAACCAGATGTCTTAAGAGTTTAATGCCTCTAAAGCTTGCTCACATAATGTTATTACATCAAATTGTTATAAATATGCTGCATGAAACCGGATACACTGTTTTTATGATAGTGGTGATATAGGATTGAGAGGACAGGATTTTTGTTACCTGCAGGCCATTGTAAGGTAAAATAGTACCCAAAGAAAACCTTTTTTCCAGATTTACCACTGATTACCAAAAAAAAAAACATCTATACATTTAGTGGTGGTTTTGGATGGTGAATAAAATGTATATGTTTGCATTATAGACACTGCAACCATTCGTTCCTATAAGTTTCTCTACCATGCACCATTTCACATCAAACCACCCTGAATGACAAGATTTATATGTCACTGACTGAACTACACAGAAATTTAATGACATTTCCCTTTAACTCAGATATAAATCAGCTGATTCCATGACAGTTTCAATATGTGCTACAGGTCACAAACAACTTACTCTACTGCGTGATGGGAAACTAAGCAGTTACAACACTATTCAGCTGGGAAATGCAATGTGAATTCAAGAAGGAAACATCCAGCAGCTTCAGTAAATCAACATCACAAAACACAGTTAGAACAGTATGAGGCAGGCTTGTTATAATAAACAAAAAAACTCACTTTTATAAACAAAGTGCCACAAAATGGATGTCAGAACTGATGCAAACAAAAATAGTAAATCACTGCTATTAAATCTAGCTCAAACAGAGTAAAAACAGCAAAACATATTTTGTAGTTCTTGCACTGAGTAAGCAGTGGGCCTAATGCTTATTCATTGCCAAAGCGAGAGTTTTCAGTTTGAACTGAGAAAAAAATGTAAATAAAACTAATAGACGGTTTTTATATGACTGACTGGAAGTTATGTCTGAACAATATATCACAGGAAATGTCACAGGAACAAATCAAACACCCACACACCAAAACCCCCCAAAAATATACTTTATATAATGTTGAAATTGAAACTATATAACAAAAAACTATAATTTTGTTGTGGAGGAAAGAGTCTCCACCGTTACTCACAGATCGAGCCACAGTGGACACAGTTTTCCCGCCCTTGGTGTAGCAGGACATTTTGACCATAAACATTCCGAGCTGCTCATTAACTGGAGATTCTGGCATCTCCAGTTCAACAGAAACCCGGTAGGGCTGACCATACATCATCACCTACAGCAGAGATAAAATTCAGAATTACTGCATATTAAATTATAAGATTCATCTGTCTGCTGTTACAGATGAAACATTATTACTGGACATGGGTGTGACTTCAAAATATTTTGGTGTATATATTATGCAATATGACCAAAAGCCGAAAGATCTGCACACAAGTGAATTGATTCTGAACTATTCATAGTCTACTCTGTCCCTGAGTGCTGTACATGGATATATGGATATGTAAGGACTAGTGATAAGAAAGAAGACTTCACCTGCTCTCTGCCATTCTTTAGGAGTGAGACATTGGCCATGGGGAATGAACAGAGAATGGAGTTGGCAGGTTCGCAGTCAGTTCTGAAACAATGGCACAATGAATCCAAGTATTTCTGATAATACAATAATCCTGTGTCAATTTAGAGCAAAAATGAAAAAGTTAACAAAAAACAGTACCTATGGCACAGAGAGGCCTAGTTTCCTCAGAAACACAAAGCTCTAAACAAAAGCACTAACCAATTTTCCAAAATATCTGTATATTCAATTGATGTAAACAAAGTCATTGATAGGAACTAGGGATTGCAATGTCTACAATGTAAACAAAGCCATTTTACTGACTATCCAAAACGACCAGAGAATCTACACGTATCTTCTGTGTTTCTACATGTAATGTTGATAATGGTGAAACAGTAATAGACTTAAAAAATATTTGTTTTTTGTGTGCATTTCAACTCTTTGTTGACTTTGTTTAAATCTTAACAATTAAGTGATACATAATTGCATTATATTATTGATTAAAAAATAATGGAATTCACCTTTAGTTTGTAAAGCTTAAATGAGTTTGTTTACATTTATGTTTTTGGTCAGCTACAAACCAGACTATTAGACCTTAATTGTTATGTTGCCTAATCAGACAAATGACTTGTATATCGTCGCTGTCCAAACAAAAACAAGTATCTCCACAATAGTAACTTCATAAGAAAAAGCAATTCTTTTAATTAGCAATGTGAGTTCATGTAAAGAGATTTCATTTTAAGTGATTTTAGAGCATTTCTATTTCTCTGTAAAAGTACACATGATGTAAAGGAGAGCTGGTGTGTTGAAATGATGTAGAAAAATAAAAATGGAGATACATGGTTTTCTTTAGGAATCTTTGGAATTTACAAGGAATGTTTATTAATGTTTAGTGATCAATATGAATATCATACAAAAATTCCAGAATAAAAATGCAAATCCTTGATCTCAACTTTAAAGATGAACTTTCATACTAATATCACACAGCAGACAACACAGCAACACGTCAAAACAGCATCTGTACCTGTACTGGTAGTTCACTGGCGTGGAGAAGCTAACTGTGGGCATGTAGGAGTAGTAGAAACTGCCATAGAGAAAGACAGACACCCAGAGCAGCAGCACAAACACAGACAACAGAACGGCGGCCCGCAGCAAAGTGCGCCGAGCCCTCAGCAGGGTCACAGCCGCCACATCCTGGAGCCAGAGTAGAACGGGGCCCATCATCGTGCCCATTTGCTCCAGGCCGCAGCCGTCCTGCCCTGGTTGAGGTCTGCCACTCCCTTGATTCAGCCTGCCCTCTGCTCCTGGCACAGAACGTCGTCTCCCCGTAGTCATATAAGCCAACTCAACCACTCCTACACTGTTAATTGCGTTCACTGAGTTTTGCTAGTGGTGCAAAAGACTGAAGACAGAGACATTGTAATCGCTGTCATTTTATCAATAAACATTTTTTAATGCACTGTCTATGCATTCATTATTCCTAGTATTATGTCACTGACTGTGTTCTGAGGGGCATTGTTGTCCTGGTTGTTGTTATCCTCAAAAACCTAAAAAGGACAAGATACAAAAAGAATATTAGTCAAGAACTTCCAAAAACACGATAACAGGCCATCAGAGTCTGTTCTGTAAAACAACAATGCTTCTCCCAACAGTAAACTAAGAAACATTATCACGTTCCTTTATATAGCTGAACAAGGTCAGTTCAAACCTTTAAGAGATACATTTTCCAAAATGCTTTAATGATGTTAACGTGCCAAACTAACTCTTATTAAAGACGTTAAGCGAGAAAACTAGGATGCTTAAACTAGGTTACAGTTGCTGTAAGAGGAGGGGACGCTGTGTTCTTATGAACAACATGGCAATGACAAAGAGCTAACATCATCAAAAAGAACACTTTCATGACACTCGTTTCGCCCTAATGCAATGACTGAAATGTCTGACACTCATAAAACCTCGTTTCATAATTCCACTATCAACAGCACTGATTAAGAGCCTGTGTGAACATCAGCTAGTCAGCTAAGAGCATCACTCAGGGTGCTGCTGCAGTGCAGGGGGTTAGCTTAGCTTAGCTTTCGTACTGCTGCCAGAAGGTCGCTCGTCATCAGTCAGTAGCTGCCCGAATCACTTAAACATGACATATTCTATGAAGTGACAGTCATACTCACCTTCCTGAAAGACAGATATCACTCAGCCCTGACCGTAAGCGTATCGCAGGGCAAAGAAAAGAATTGTGTGAACAAACTTCGCGACTTCCTGCTAACTCCGCCTACAGAAACTACAGAACTCCAAATACGGCGGCTGTGAAGGGACAAGCGCGTTGTTATTGTAATTTTCTGGCAGAGAGCCTGGAATAGAAATTAGTATAATAAGAAATCACGGATTTGCATAATTTGGTGATTTCTTTCAAATTTTTATTAAAATGTTTATTATATTAGATGCTTTTGAGAATAAAATGGTGTAATCTGCTTTGGCTTCTAATCGGTTATTTTATATTATTTATCGTCCCATATTTGCTTCTGTCAGCGTTTTCGAATCTCCCATCACATTCAAACCAGTTTTCATGGCTGTAATAGAAAAGAGTTGTTTTGGTGGTCTTGTGGGCAGGGGAGGGATACGGATGCAGATGAAGTACTGTGGAGAACCTGGGTGGGAGAGACCACTCAAGCAAAATGGTGCCACGGTATAGACAAAGACCATGAGCCTGCAGCAGTTCCCATGGTAACAGAGGAAAAAGAGGGAGGATATACAGAGACGAGGAAACGTTGGGCACCCAACGCATATTGCTGTTAAATGCATTGATTTGACCATAAGCCGTGCATGCTATGCTAAACCACGTCGCGTTTTCAGGCCATGTCATATATTTTCCATCCATACGTGCCATCTCCACCCTCCTCACCCCACCCAAACCGGTGCAGAAATGGTACGGCCCAGCATTCAGAAAAAATCAGTTCCAGCGGAGCCCCCCTAGCCCCGCTTGGCACATTCCATTCGATGCAGAGGGGAGTTTTTCCTGCATGTATCAAGAGCCTGGTGCTCATTGTAGCAGAATTGCAGTGCATTGGACTGTACAGAGCAGAGCAGAGTAGCATCTACACTGTCTATAAGGGTGGGGTCCGGCTGCACTGGAAGCAAAAAAACACAGCCAGACAGAGGAAGAGAAAGGAATAAGGAGAGAAGAGGAGGGAGAACTAGCACCAGAGGAGGAACACAACAAGGGTAAGACAGAGGGGAAGAAGGGAGACAGAGAAATGGAAGGCCCAGAATGATGGATACAGACTAGCACATCCCTTCTGGTCCTTTTTTCTACTCTCTCTGCCTCTCCTTCTTCAGCCATCCTCCTGCACATGCTTCTGAAATTTCACTGATTCTTTCACAGCTGTGCTTGTAATCTGTGATGCTCACTGAAGTCTTATTGAGGTCATTAAATCATCCTGTATATGTAATCTGATTTTGTGTTAACTGCTGATGTGTGAGTATCCGTGATTTCCGTGTATGTATTTGGCCCAGTTTCAGTTGCCTTCTGCCAGTGCATGATGTATGGATGTACATAGGACTGTAAAAATCAGTGGATTAAGACTTATCACAGTAATCTGTCTTATCTATTAATTTGTTAGATGTTGAGAAATATGATGCTGCTTCCCATGCGGGGACTGATTTGTCTAGGGACACAGTCTGTGTGGAAAAGGAAGCCACCTTGCAACCCAAACACAATTGCATTCTGATTTAGGTTCACACTAACCTAAAATCTGGGGAAGATTCTGAAATTTGCTGTAAGACATTTTAAGTAATAAGGCACTGGATGCACCAGGAATGCAGAAGCTGAATAAATGCTCAGAAGAAATTCAATGGTTCTGCAGTATGATGATGATGATGATGATGATGATGATGATGAGATCTGTTGCAATCAGATCGCTTATCAAGGTGAGGTTTAGGTTTTCTAGGGCAAGCAGCTTTTAGCAAGGAAGTAGTAAATGACACCGGTGGAGGCGAATCTCTTGAGGGGGGGGGTTTGGGGGGAAGAGGAGAGGAGATATGCAAGTGGTGGTGAGGATAGGAGGGGTTTGCAGAATGCCAGCCTTCCATTTGAAGCAAGAAATGTGCTGTAAACACAACCTGCCACTAACTGATTCCAAGTAAGCATCTAAAACAGTGATGTCTGTAACAATTAGCAAGACAGTGGGGATTCACTCATCTCTCTCCCTCAGGGATTAACATGTTCCATTCATAGCAATTAACTATGAGACTATGAGCTGATGCAACGTGTTCTTGTTCTTCAGCTAATGTTATTTTTGCCAATGAGAGTGTGTGTGTTTGTGTGTATGTGTGTGTATCTGTGTGTCAGGATGAAAGGAGACACCCCTGTGAACAGCACCATGAGTGTCGGACAGGCCAGGAAGCTGGTGGAACAGCTGAAGATCGAAGCCAGCTTTTGTAGGATCAAGGTGAGAGAGAAAGATCAAAATTGGCTTGCTCCCAGTGTCATCTCACATCCTTCTGCTTTTCAGTCGTCTGCATTCCAAACTCGAAGACCAGTTTGTATCAGACATGCTCCACAGAATCAGGTTAATAGGTATGGCCTAATTCTAACAGCCCCTCTGGTCATGGATGCCCCACAATCGTTTAATCATTTGAAAGATTTTTGCTTTTGACTTTGCTTTGTCTTCTCATGGGAGGACTGAAATTGCTTCTGATTAGAATCAAAATAGGTAAAAGTTCAAGACTGTTACAGCCGTATCGAGGCAATGGTTCTAAATGAATTGCTCTGTAATGCTGCAGCTCTGATGTAGCCCTTATAGTCACTGAACAGATTTAGCTTTGAGCTGTAACTAAGGCAGTAGTTCCTAATCCCAGACCTGCAGGGATAAGGGTGCCAAAAAGGGGTTCATGCCATGGATGAACCACTTTTAGTTCCCTAGCAGTCTTTCAACGGATGGTTCTTTACAGCAGTGCATCTCAATATGGTCCTCCAAGGGACCCCCAAATGGTCCATATGTTTCATAAATTTCTCTATCCATATATGTTTAGACTTTGGGATTGTGTGCCTGGGGGTCCCTGAGCACTAGTTTGAAAACCACTGCTTTTAGAACCAATTTGGTAAATGTGATGTGCAAGTGTGTAGAACCTCAAAGTTTAAAGCACCCTCACTTATTGCAAAGGTTCTGTACCAGTCAAAGGTTCTTCCTAACAGTACATCCAGGCCAATTAGGAATCCTAATATTTAAGAGTAACACATTTTTGTATTTTCAAAAATGTTGAGTGAATAAGTGTATAAGTTGAATGAGGTGTGGGACTGGGATTGGGAACCCCTGTGCTAAGGGCTACAGCAAAACTGACCCATTTGTTATACCAGATTGGCAATAGACTGGCATATATCATATGTTTCAGCTGATGTCTTCTTACTGCATTTTAGCATTTAATCGCTTTTGTGATAAAACTTAAAAACTTAAACTTAAAAACTTAAACTTTCAACTTTACAGTTGAAAGAGACATTGTACTTAGCTTTAAGGTCAACCTAAAACAAAATTGACCCTTTTTACTTGGTTAGTTCACATCCCGAGCCATATTAGACACCATTCTTAATACCATGTAATTTACAAGAGAAAATTCTTGTTTTGCTGCTCCTCAAACGATATAATGACATGGATCCGCCTTCTGAGTTTTGGTTACCCCATTGTGTCAGTGGGCAGGGAAAAATAATATTAACCAGTAATATCATGTTTCACCTCCCCCTCCTATCATTGAGCAAAAACAATGCTAATACAGTGCTCTCTCAGCTTGTTCAGAGACCCTCCCTGACCCTGCATCTCACTTGGATCTCATGGTCTCATGATATGGAAAGAAAATGCATTACGATATTAATGTAGGGAGATTTTATTTCAAGTCATTTGAGCTATTTCTGTTGGTTCATCCATCATGAAATGTTTAATGTAAGGGCAGCTGGTGTTTTCAGATGGTTTATAAAAAAGGAATTGAAACAAGGTTATGATAAAACCCACATATGAGTCGTTGAGTATTGAATAAATCGAGCTGTGTTGAATAGCTCCCTCCCTCACTCCCACACTCAGGTGTCCAAGGCAGCTGCGGATTTGATGGCCTACTGTGATGCCCATGCCTGTGAGGACCCGCTCATCACCCCTGTGCCCACCTCAGAAAACCCGTTCAGGGAGAAAAAGTTCTTCTGTGCCCTCCTCTGAGCACAACCCAGGAAGATTTGGAATTAGCCTCATTTAGATGATTCTGATTTGTGTACACACAGCACACACACACACACACACACACACAGAATATAACACAAAATATCACGTGTGATAGTTTTTAAATTTGTGGCTGTAAAAGTGGCTCCAGAATTTCATTGTTTGACAGTGGCCAAGGCTAAGCATTCCTAACCTTGTTCGTTTGAGGATATTTCATGTTATTTTCTGTGTTCTATACAAGATGCTGTGTCTCTATTACGGGGCTGTGCAGTAGAGAGAAAGTAATAACTAATAAATGACACACATGCAAGCACATGATTTTTCTAACCAATGACAAGGAAATAGGTGATGGGCTGGATGTTTTAATTATTTAAATTTTTATTACGCATTTAAGTAACATCCTTTGCGTTATGGATTTTGTCCCTCACATGATATACAATTGTGATATATAAATTCTGTATATTTTGGGTTTTCTTGTTTTAAAGTACCCTTTGAAATGACTCTATGCTTGTGGATTTCGTCAAGGGGTAAGAGATTGATATTTTGGACATATTGGCCAAGTGGAATGCACAGACCTACATAATCTTCTGAAAAATGTACCAAGAGGTTTGCGAAATGGAAACAGATTTGAAGAATCCAGTATGCAGTATGGATTTCAGTTCTATTGGTTTGTTATCCGAATTCCTGTTCTGAGTAGTATCAGATGACTGTTATGAGTCCAACCAAAAACTGCAGTCATGAAACCTTTTTGAGGTCCAACCTGGGGGTTTACAAAATTACTGCATACACAATCAAAAATAAAAGAAAATGCTACCAAGGCTGGTGGTTTGTGTAATTGTGCGTCTTTCAGAGGTTAAGAAAAGTCCCATTTTATAATCATTACAAAGTCTAATGCAGTTAAGAAAAGTTTCCTTTAAAGAGTGAATGTGTCATTCTAGAATAATGTCAGAATTGTGATGATAGGAACCAGACATCTGAAGAATTTAATGCATTTAAAAGCTACCTCACAGAAAGTTACTACACAAACTGGCTACAAATATGCTGCCTGATGTCTGAAACGTTGTTTTAAGAAAATTTAGGTTTTGGCCTTGAAACACTTTTAAATGCAAAGCCTCTATTAAAAGCAGCTGGTCGACTGATGCAAATACTGACCTTCTCAACATTACAATACTCTAGTATGCACTAAACAGAAAGGCATTGCCAAACTTATGCACATTACATTTATAATTATACTTTTATTCCAAAAGGAAAAATGCATAACAATGTGTTTAACCATTATTTCTGAGCTAATCTCACTTTCACAGTTTTTCATATAAGTTTGACAGTGTTTTGCAATTCCAATCTTACCTCTTTTGAAAAGATCCAGAAAAATGTAATATGATTTACATGAATTTTACGAGAACAGCATTTCATATGTGAAGTACAGATGTATCCAACATCAGGTAACATTTGATGTGCACAATTAACCAAATATTTTCTTTATTAAGGCATTTTTGATTCACTGAAAAGAGCACTGTGACATGAAAATGAAAAGCAGCCATTCAGTTTATCATTACTACACCTTCGCACACATTTCTTTTGAGTGAACTCTTAAAACTCTGATAGCCATAGTTGGTTAAAACCTTTTACATCATTGCTAACACCTATGGAAACAAACACTACAATATTTCAGTGTTTTGTCAGTATTAACCCATAAAATACTGGAACCCATTTCTTAAAGAACACCATTAGGAAGGTGCAGTTCCTAGCAAAGTCACACAATTACAGTCAGCAGTCCAGAAGCAGTCCTTGAATTGAATAGCATTTGACAAATGGATTTGGCTTAAGAGATCAATAACTATAAAACAATGATAGCAACGATGGTCTACGGTTCTAGCTCTAGCCAAAACTAGTCTTGCGCCAATACAACCATAGAGCCAGGGCAATGTAAGAAAAACAAAATGACACAAAACGTACAACATTCTCCATGTCTGTGACAAAAACAAATGCTGAACTGTAGTGCTAACATGAGGCTGGACTAACTGATGCATTTTTGACTGTGTCCAAATGGTTTGAATGGACACACAAGAGAGGAACATGCCTAATGCACAAACAGGGAGGCGAGGGGCAGAAAAAGAAAATGACAGGAACCTAGAGTAAAAATAAAAACCAAAAAGCTAATTACAGGAAGGAGTCACACCATTCTCGCAGACAGCTATAGCAGTCGCCTTGCTGTTTTGCATTTGCTCCACACGTGTCCTTTAGCCAGTCCCGAAACAGCTCCTCATCCTTCTTCAACACTAGGAACTGCCCAAGAACAACATATGCCTGCAGGATTGAAAGTGAAAGTCAAATTAGCGCACATCTCTTGGTAAAACTCATTATGAAACAAACATTCTTACTAGAAGACTGTTAGAGACTCAGTTTGACTCACTTTGTCAAACCCTTTTTCTTCCAACCTCTTGCCAAGCACTTCTCCAATTCCAGCAAGAGCCATCACGGACTTCTCGCCCATGGGCTCTGCCACAAACTCCTTGTGTTTCTGTGATGTCGATGACATTGTTGGGTTTGGATGTGATGGGATAAAGCCCTTAAAGAGTTCTCTCTGAAAAGATTAAGAAGTTATCATTAATTTAGTATAACATGACAATTCATCAGCTCACAGCTCTTACATGAACATGGACAGTTCTATAGCTAAAAAAACCTTTTCTGATTTTATAAAAACCTGTGTTATGATTATTGTAACTCATTACTGTAACATTCTTGTTTGGCTAAGCAGAACATAATGACTATAAGGAACTGATCTGTGGCTGAACAGGTTACACATGATAGCGTATCTATATTCATATTTGACGACGAAGCGGTGCCGCAACTTTGTTTAAAATGACGCTGGTTAACGTAGCCAGGCTATTTTTAAAATGACTCGTTTGCCTTAAGATGTAAAGCTTAAGTAACTTAATAGCAATAGTTCAGTTTAAATTAGAAAACGAAAACTACAGTAAACCGCAAAGGGCACATTTTGTTTACCTGCTTTACAGCAGAACCAAGTAACAATAACGTTGCTAATAATACCGACAGCTCTTCTATTGGCTGCTTAGCCAACGCTGAATAAAGACCAGGTTGAGCTTGGCTTACTAGCTATTGGTCCTCTTCTTAGGTGAAATTTCCATTCCACCTTAAATCGTGCAGCGGATACTTCCCCGCGCCCGCGAGGCGATAGACTGAAATCACTAAACTATTTAAGGTGGAACGGAAAATTCGAGTAAGTAGCGAATCGGAGCAACTTCATCTTGGTGGATAATGAAAGCGAAACGGCGCGCTTTCGGGAACTGGAAGCTACAGACTGAGATAAACTATCCAGCAATGTGCTCCATTAAGCTGCGCAAGACTTGTAATTTAGAAAGGTTATGTTAAAGCAGACCCGGTTAATCTATATATACTTTTACAAAATAAAATATAACCAGGAAATTACTTGTTTAGTGTTGTTAGTAGCAGCAGGATCAGCCGCTAACTGGCTTGGCGCGGTTAGAAGCACAGGCTAACTTAGCGTTAGCTCTGTTCTACCAATTCATTAGCCTACTAGCTAATTACTGGCGTATTCTTACTCAAGTGTCTCAGATCTAGGCTCCTAATTCAAAGCTCATAATAAAATATCGATGCCGAGAAATTCTAAAGTAACATGCTGGCCATTGGTGAAGTGAATTACCTCGGTTAACGCCCAGTTAAAACTACGGTAATCCTCATACACCCGCACTGCAGCGTCTACTGTTCAGCGTAGGCTACAGGCTGTAGCTAGCTGGCTAAAGCAGTTCAAACTCGAGCTTCCTGAGCCCGCCTTCCTCTCGCCCACTGCTTTCCGGTTCATTTGCAGAGCTTTGCGCTGTTTTTCCGTTGACACTGTCCTCTAGTGCTTAAAGTTGGACCTGCACTGTGTGATCTGTCTTAAGTGTTTATCGAGCAACCCGTGTATGACAGAGATTTATCACAAATGGACGCTAAACGGCAGCACTTCACTTCAAGGGTCCACTGCTTTATTCAGAATCTCTTTAAATGACACTCAAATAAATATCTGTTCAATTCAGCAGAGCTTTAAGCGGAATGGAACAGGTTACATATTCTGTTAAATCTAAGCGTAACCCTAACTTCAACCCAAAATCTACACCTAAACTTATCTCTATGAGATGATTTTCTCCAGGCAGACTGTTGCTAGCACTTCATCTGTGGTGTTGAAAGCTACATGTAAAGTAGAGCTGAATAAAGAGTCCAAAATTTGATAGAGAGTGAGGTGCTCTCCTGCAGACCGCTGGAGGTACAGCACTGAGAGATCATTCAGAATTAGGACAGGAAGGCCTGCAGGGCACTCTTCCAGATACCGAAACAGATCAGTGCTATCTTTTTTCCCTAAATTCAGTAACAAGGGCATTCCCAAATCACATGTCCCAGTAAGAGCAAATATGACTCTCCTCAAACCTTTAAATGGGTCCTGGTGCAGACTACTGCAGGAATAAAAGCTAAATGAGGTATGGTAATGGCTGGGGATGCGACTGCATCAGCTTTGAAGGATTTAGTAAAATGGTTCTTTAAGGGTTCTTTAGTTAATAAAATAAGTCTATATAGAACCATGGATACTCAAAGAAACCTTTGCATGCTTAAATAGTTCTTTGCATGGTGAGAATGTTCTTCAGACTGATGGATAATGCGCTGTAGATGGTGGTATATAGAACAGTTTTGAAAACTGTGCTACACAGAACTGGTTTTCAAAAAGGTTCTATATAGAAACATCTATGTTCTCCATCAATCTGAAGACCAATTTCACCAGAACCATTTAAGCAGGCAAAAGGCTCCTTGAGTGTTCATGGTTCTATATTGAACCATTTTCTTTCAAATATTCTAGCATGCATGTACTTCACAGGTGTTTAATTTGTGTTGATGACAGCGCATGATAAATAAATCCACAACTGTTATGTCACAGGTCAAAATGGATCCTTACATTACAAATGAAACAAAAAGGGTTTTATTCATTTTTGTCCTGAAGATCTTGTGGACTGTGGGGTCTGTCTGGGTCAATCTATTTTTAGGTGCCTTTCTACCTCGAATTTCAGAAGGGATGAGGACCATGTCTGTCTTTTTTACATGGTTATCAGCATCTTGTAAATCACAGCCTTCTTCTGATCCACAATGTCATGGATTTCATAGGTTGTGAATGTGATTTTTCTTTTTTATGTAGAAAGAAATGTGGGCTTAGTCCTGCATAGGACATTTATAATAGTATGTCCTTCCCCAGAAGGGTCTGGAATATTTCCTACAAAGAATGTTTACTTCCCATAGACAGTGTGTGTGAGTCAGACAGAGAAAGAGAGAGAGAGACTGACAAATTTTTATGACAGATGAATGGTGCTAGCAACAATCTGCCTGGAGAAAAAATGGCCTATTTACAAAAATCAATAAGGTTGATGAGGTAAAATATAAAAATTTCCTTCTTTATGTTGTTTTCAGTTAAATACCTGTAAAACACAGTTTACAAATCATAGTTTTCCACACTGCGTTTTACCCACTCTCCCAACTTTTTTGCACTTTTTTGTTATAACATATTCCTTGAAAAAACTGAAATGACTTTGCTTAATTTTAGGAGGCTTTGAGCAAATAAGGAACTGTGTGCATTGCTGAGGAATTAACATTGACATGAACATTGAATATTTGAGAAATATAATCTGTTTTAAATCACCGTTCAGGAGTGATTATTTTTCTAATGTGGTTATTATTAAGGAGATAAACCGCCTTGGCAGCAGCAGCATATTTCACAATGGGGCAAAAAGAACTGCTTTAGCAAGCAATGTCTGAACGTCTGAACACATGCAGAAGCATCCCTTATGCAAAAGTCTATAGCAATACTAGAGGAAATTCTAATTCCTTTATATTTCACTCTATTCTCCTTTAGGTATAGAGGAGATTAGAACCCTGTACAATCCTTACTCTATGATTACTGTAGTTTACTACAGGGACTAAAGACATATAATAGATTACTATAAGATGCTGCTGCTGGTATACTGTATGAAAAATCAGTTACTATTGTCTGATTATAAATTACTATAAAAGAATTCTACAGCATTTTTGTAACAATGAGGGAATTCCGTGGTTCACTGGGGTCCAGGTTTACAAGATAGCAGATACTGTGAGCACAGAGGATTTTTATTTAAAAAAAAACTAGTAAAGCAGAACAGAAATGATAGAGGAAAAACTAGAACAAAGAAGTAACTCAACTAAAACTAGAAAAAAGGAGTAACATGATAAAACATGGAAAAGGGCAGAACAAAAGAGTAAAAATACACAAATCCATTAACAAAGCACGACGGGGGGGGGAAAAGGCAAGACAAAAGTTATAAATACACAAATGGGGGATGAGGAACAATGAAGGGTTCCAAACTAAACAAAGGTGAGCAGGACATCAAGGGGAGAAACATGGCAAGGGCGAAGCCAGACTAAGGAAACTGTGAGAGCTGTAGAGAACTGTAAGAACTCATTTTTTCAACATTTTCAGTTTAGACACTAAACAGTAGGAGACTGGGCTCAGTAAGACTAAGGAAGGTGTAAGGTGTCGTGCTAAATGCCCTGCCACATTACTTTTAGGCCTATAATACTGCCCAGGGTGGAAAACCTTGTAAACCCTTTTAAAGAGAACGCAGTTTCATATGCAAACACGTAATTTACACCCATTGAACAACCCTTTCATTTCAAGCTGCAAAGCATGCAGAATTAGCTCTGCCATGCGGAGATTATGTTGCTTAATTCTATTGAGAGGGACCGGGAAAAATAGGACAACTGTGTGTGTGTTTGAGGGAGAGAGAGAGAGAGAGCGAGGAAGAGAGAGACTTTGTGGAGGAGAGCTTTTGATATGATAACTATACTGGGTTTAGTGATCTGACTGTTCAGCTACTGTATAGGCACAGCGTTTGCTGAAGTGACTGACAAAATATCAGTGCTTGTTTATCACAACACTGACTATCTACATAGCATGAACGCAATCTTTATAATCATTATGGAACCTTTATGTGTGCTGAAAGTATCCATATCCTACATTTTTTTGTATTATATTTTTTTAGCTGAGGTCCACTTGTGTTGTTTTATGTTTTATTTCAAAATTAGTTGTAATTCCTTTTTACATGACCATTTCCCAAATGCTCTTCAGAATTAGATAGGCTGTTTTTGTTGCTGTTCTGTTTCTGATTTATTATATTGTGCCTCATTCAAAAAGCATCCAGACTGAACCATGATCACACTATAACTTTAATGTGAACAGACAGGTTTAACCTGCTATAAATGAAATTGTCAAATACATGTAAACATGTATTTTTTGTGACATCACAAAAACAATACATTCTAATAGGGCCGTTTTTCAGCTTTGAGTTCCAGATACCTACTGCATGGCCTAAGTAGAGAGCAGTACAGTTTGGATCTATAAAAAAATGCTTGTATACTACAAACTCCTTTATTTTAAAAAGTAAAGGAAAATGCATTTTCCATGATATGGTCCCTTTAAATGAAAATTCAAGTTGACTTCTGTATTTTGCATAAATAATTCCAATCCTGAGTGAATTCCCAAGCTCATTACTGCAGTAAACTAGATCATCTATATCTGTGGGTAAATTGTAGTCTAATCTGTCAGAGCTGAGTGAGCAGAGAGGATGTATTTCAGCAGATACTGAGGTTTGTTTACATAGAGGAAAAGGGTCTATTTTTCAGCAGAGCAAACTGAAGCCCTCAGCAGATGTAGCAAACAGGCAGGTCAAACTCATTACGTCAGACAAAGATTCTTACCCAAATAGACTGGAGCTCTTAGCAGTGCCACTGATTATATAGCAACTAAGTTAGGCCTTTCTCAGTAATGAGTGTTATTTTGAGAAGGACAGTGATAGTAGATCTGATCTGAGTTCACTAAGGTGAACATTTCAGACTTCTAATATCTGCTGGGCAACTCAGCAAAGCAGAAAGATCAAAGCAGTCATTTTAATAAAAAGCAAAATACCTAACATATCACTCTGCATTGCAAATGCAAAAAAAAAAAGAAAAGAAACACAGCCTTATGCATTTGATCATCTAGACAGCACAGAAAACAAACTTTATTATGCGCAAGTTTAACATTGGCACAAGTTTTTAATTCTACAATCTGAAGTATTTCACGCCCCTAAAAGCTCCCTGACAAAGTTATTATAGGAAATGGCAATGAATATGCTTTATTAGATTTATATTATTAAATAAAATGTGTTGTGTTATACATTGCGACCCCTGGTTCCTATCACCACCACTATAAAGAAATCTGAGTCCTGTATGTTTATCTACAAATAAATTATTTCTCATCAAACCAGTCTTAATGACTTGTTTACATCTCAATGATTGAACTGTGCAGAAATGTTCAAAATCTTGTGAAGTTCCAGTGTAATATTGTCTGTCCCTTTTCATACATAACAGTATCTCTTATCTTATACATAATGGTGGCAGCAAACACTGTGTAAATTGTATAATTTTTCTCCAAACTACTCCTTTAATTTTTGGATGGTGCATTTATGTCACTAAAAGTAAATAACATTGGTTTCCCCTGATATGAGTAAACTTATCACAACAAATTATAACCCAGTTTATTCATTAAATTCAATCTCCAAATGGACCAAACTCCCCATATCCATGATCGGAAAAATTAATATAATTAAAATGCCTGTCTTACCTAAATGTTTATATCTTGTTCATACAATTCCTCTCCAGCCACCACCTTCTCTATTTAACCTTCTCAAAAAAAGATCACATGCTTCATATGGAACGGTAAACATCCTAGGCTGAAATATTCCTTACTTTACCTACCATATGATAGAGGAGGTCTGGTGTTACCCAATCATTACTGGGCAGCTCAAATATGTGCCACAATGTTTTATTTCATGTCAGAACCACCACCAGCATGGACGTTAATTGATTCACATGACACAAATAATCTCCCATTAAAGCTGTATCTCTTCTCATCTGAAGGCACAACCCTTAAAAACCAACCAAAAAAAAACTCTTTCTCAAAAATACAATATCCGTGTGGAATGAAATTCTGTGCTACCTTGGAGAGACGTCAGATTTTTCTTGCTTCAGTCCAATGTCTGGTAATAATAACTTTCGTCCTGGGAAATCTGATCTAGGGTTCAGGATGTGGTCAAGGCAAGGCATAAGCGATGTATCAGATCTTTACAGGGAAGGGAAACATCTGAGGAGCTTGGGAACACCTATAATATCCCTCAAAAGCACTTTTATAAATACCTTCAAGTAAGAAGCTTTATCCGTACAAGACACAAATCTCTTGATATGCCACCACTATCTTCATTATAAAAAATAACTCTAGAATTCACCAGATTTCCGTTCTCTATAATTGTATGGTGGGAAAATCAAAAGAATCTTCTAACTTTAAACTTCGAGCCTGGACGACCGACCTAAAGGAGGAAATATCTGAGAAGGAATGGAGTCTGGCCTGTGTGAGGGCCCAGACGCAAATGCTAAATACTAATTCAAAACGTCTTCAATACAAATGGCTAGGCAGATGGTACATTGCACCATTCAGACTACACCAAATTAATTCAAACATTCCAGATACTTGTATTAAAAGCAAACAGAGTAAAGGTACACTGTTCCACTGTATATGTGAATGCTCTGTAATACTGGATCTCTGGAAAAGGGGAATCCACATAGTGTCAATGACTATTGACAAGGATGTTCCTCTTAATCTTAGACTGTGCATTTTTCAAATATTCCCAGATAAACTTAAAATCCATAAAAAAGCATCCTCCTTGATTAACCTGTGTCTCCTTGAAGCTAAACGTGTAATAGCTCAATCCTGGGAAAAGGAAGAAGCCCCTGGTCTATCACAGTGGGTAAAAGGAATGACCTCAAGTCTTACTTTGGAAAAAATAACATATTTTATTAGGGGTAAAATGAATGAATTCAGAGATATATGGTAGGTGATCCTGAATTTTCTTGAAAAGGGGGAGCTTGCTGATTGATGACAGACAATTCAATGATGTGTACTTTGATATACTGTAAATATAGCTAGCCTGCTTAGTGAAGAAGCTTAAAGCACTACAAAAGAATTTGACATGACTGCAATGCAATAGATCAACATAAAGTGACTTGTGAACATTGCGTACACCTTTTTTTTCTCTTTTTTGTATTTGTTTGTTTTCTCTTGATGTGTGCTGTTGTTAAGTTGTAAACTGTCTTTATCAGAATCAGAATCCTTTATTGATCCCAGAGGGAAATTGCATTTGTTACAGTTGCAACCATTTATGTAAAAGAATAAACACTTTAATCATTTAAAACAAAGATAAAGAGAAATTTGCAATATGTACACAATGTTTAAGTTCTTATGAATGTATTAAACCTCTCCATGGATCACCACCTTATCGTGGTGGAGAGGTTTGTGTGCTTGAAGGACCCTAGGAGCTATGTTGTCTGGAGCAAAAGCTCCTGGTAGGGTCTCCCATGGCAAACTGGTCCTAGGTGACAGGCCAGACAAAGTGTGATCCATAACCACCCCTATGAGGACAACAAAGCAGGACTCGTGTACCCTGCCCGGATCAGGGTTACCGGGGCCCCACCCTGGAGCCAGGCCTGGGGGAGGGGCTCGCCAGCGAGCGTCTGGTGGCCAGGCATTCACTCATGGTGCCCGGCCGGGCCCAGCCCGAAGGAGCTACATGAGTCCCCCCTCCCATCGACCCACCACCGATGGGAGGGGCAGTAGTAGGGGTGCGGTGCATTGTGGATCGGGCAGTGTCCGAAGGCGTGGGCCTTGGCGTTCTGATCCTCGGTTGCTGAAACTGGCTTTTGGAACTTGGAACGTTACCTCACTGGCGGGGAAGGAGCCTGAGTTGGTGTGCGAGGTCGAGAGATACCGGCTAGATATAGTCGGGCTCACCTCAACACACAGCTTGGGCTCTGGATCCAATCTCCTTGAGAGGGGCTGGACTTTTTTCTTTTCTGGAGTTGCCCATGGTGAGAGGCGGCGGGCAGGTGTGGGCTTTCTCATAGCCCCTCGACTCGGCGCCTGTATGTTGGGGTTTTCCCCGGTGGACGAGAGGGTAGCTTCCCTACGCCTTCGGGTTGGGGAACGGGTCCTGACTGTTGTCTGTGCTTATGCACCGAACAGCAGTTCAGAATACCCAGCCTTCATAGAGTCCTTGGAAGGGGTGCTTGAAAGTGCTCCTCCTGGAGACTCGATTGTCCTACTGGGGGACTTCAACGCTCACGTGGGCAATGACAGTAAGACCTGGAGGGGTGTGATTGGGAGGAATGGCCTCTCTGATCTGAACCCGAGTGGTGTTCAGTTTTTGGACTTCTGTGCAAACCACAGTTTGTCCATAACGAACACCATGTTTGAACACAAGGATGTCCATAAGTGCACATGGCACCAGGACACCCTAGGCCGCAGTTCAATGATTGACTTTGTAGTCGTGTCAGCGGACTTGCGGCCATGTGTACTGGACACTCGGGTAAAGAGAGGAGCTGAGCTGTCAACTGATCACCACCTGGTGGTGAGTTGGATCAGGTGGTGGGGGAAGATGCCAGTCAGACCAGGCAAACCCAAATGTATAGTGAGGGTTTGCTGGGAACGTCTGGCAGAAGAACCTGTCAGATTGATCTTCAACTCACACCTCCGTCAGAACTTTGACCAGATATCGGGGGAGGTGGGGGACATTGACTCAGAATGGGCCATGTTCCGCTCCTCCATTGTTGAAGCGGCTGACTGTAGCTGTGGTCGTAAGGTAGTTGGTGCCTGTCGGGGCGGTAATCCTCGAACCCGGTGGTGGACACCCCAGGTGAGAGATGCCGTCAAGCTGAAGAAGGAGTCCTACCGGACATGGTTGGCCTGTAGGACACCAGAGGCAGCTGGCAGGTATCGACAGGCCAAGCAATCTGCGGCTTCAGTCGTTGCCAAGGCAAAAACCCGGGTGTGGGAAGAGTTCGGTGAGGCCTTGGAAAGTGACTTTAAGTCGGCTCCGAAAAGATTCTGGCAAACCGTCAGGCGACTCAGAAGGGGAAAGCAGTGTGCCACTAGCACTGTATATAGTGGAGATGGTGTGCTGCTGACTTCGACTGAAGACATCATTGGGCGGTGGAAGGAATACTTTGAGGACCTTCTCAATCCCACCAACATGTTCTCCAGTGAGGAGGCAGAGTCTGGGGACACGGGAATAGGCTTGTCCATTACTGAGGCCGAAGTCGCTAAGGTAGTTAAAAAGCTCCTTGGCGGCAGGGCTGCAGGGGTGGATGAGATCCGTCCCGAGTTCCTCAAGGCTCTGGATGTTGTGGGGCTGTCTTGGCTGACACGCCTTTTCAACATTGCATGGACATCGGGGGTGGTGCCACTTGATTGGCAGACTGGGGTTGTGGTGCCTCTTTTTAAAAAGGGGGACCGGAGGGTGTGTTCCAACTACAGGGGAATCACACTCCTCAGCCTCCCTGGTAAGGTCTATGCAAGGGTACTGGAGAAGAGAGTCCGGCTTATAGTCGAACCTCCGATTCAGGAGGAGCAGTGCGGGTTCCGCCCTGGTCGTGGAACACTGGACCAACTCTTTACCCTCTCCAGGATTCTCGAGGGTTCATGGGAGTTTGCCCAACCAGTCCACATGTGCTTTGTGGATTTGGAGAAGGCATTCGACTGTGCTCCCCGGGGTATTCTGTGGGAGGTGCTTCGGGAGTACGGGGTACATGGCTCTTTGCTACGAGCCATTCAGGCCCTGTACAAACAAAGCAGGAGCTTGGTTCGCATGGCCGGCAGTAAGTCAGACTTTTTCCCAGTGAGAGTTGGACTCTGTCAGGGCTGCCCTTTGTCACCGATTCTATTCATAATTTTTATGGATAGAATTTCTAGGCGCAGTCAGGGGATGGAGGGTGTCCGGTTTGGTGACCTCAGGGTCACATCGCTGCTGTTTGCAGATGATGTGGTCCTATTGGGGACATCAGGCCGTGAACTTCAGCTTTCACTGGATCGGTTTGCAGCCGAGTGTGAAGCGGCAGGGATGAGGATCAGTACCTCCAAATCCGAGGCCATGGTTCTCACGCGGGAAAGGGTGGAGAGCCCTCTCTGGGTCGGGGATGAGCTCTTGCCTCAAGTGGAGGAGTTTAAGTATCTTTGGGTCTTGTTCACGAGTGATGGTACAAGGGAGCGGGAGATTGACAGGCGGATTGGTGCTGCGTCAGCAGTGATGCGGGCTCTTTACCGGTCTGTTGTGGTAAAGAAAGAGCTGAGCCATAAGGCAAGGCTCTCGATTTACTGGTCGATCTATGTTCCCACCCTCACCTATGGTCATGAGCTTTGGGTAATGACCGAAAGAACGAGATCGCGAATACAAGCGGCTGAAATGAGTTTCCTCCGCAGGGTGGCTGGACTCTCCCTTAGAGATAGGGTGAGAAGTTCGGTCATCCGGGAGGGACTCGGAGTAGAGCCGCTGCTTCTTCACGTCGAGAGGAGCCAGTTGAGGTGGTTCGGGCATCTTGTTAGGATGCCTCCTGGACGCCTCCCTTGGGAGGTGTCACAGGCAAGTCCACCGGGGAGGAGACCCCGGGGAAGACCCAGGACACGCTGGCGTGACTATATCGCCCAGCTGGCCTGGGAGCGCCTCGGAATCCCTCCCAGGGAGCTAGTGGAAGTGGCTGGGGAAAGGGAGGTCTGGGCTTCATTGCTCAGGATGCTGCCCCCGCGACCCGAACCCCAGAGAAGCGGAAGATGATGGATGGATGGATGGATGGATGAATGTATTAAAGTGGCATTGACTGTGATAATAAATATTTAACACCTAGTATAAGGCAGTTCAAATTATTGTACCTCTAAGTTATTGCACACAATTATTATTAATAGTATTACACATAAGAACAGTACTGTTAGGTATTGGGTTTTGCACAGATGAACCACACTTTGTGAATCACACACTGAGAGAGGAGTTAGATGGAGTACTGAGAGGACTGAGATAGAGTTTGATGGCCACAGGTAAGAATGACTCCCTGTGGCGCTCTGTGGTGAATTTCGGTAGAGTGAGTCTTGTACTGAATGAGCTCCTGTGTCTCATCACTGTGTCATAGAGTGGGTGGGAGCCATTGTCCATAATGGCCTGCAGCTTAAACAGCATCCTCCTCTCCGACACTGCCGACAGCGAGTCCACCTCCACACCCACAACATCACTGGCGTTGCGGATCACTTTGTTGAGTCTGTTGGCGTCTGCCACCCTCAGCCTTCCCCAGCATGCAATAGCATAGGGGATAACACTCGCCACCACAGACTAATAGAAGATCCTGAGCATAGTCCGGCAGATACTGAAGGACCTCAGGCGCCTCAGAAAGTAGAGACGACCTTCCTGTAGAGGGCGTCAGTGTTCTTAGTCCAGTCCAGTTTATTGTCAATATACACACCCAGATATTTGTAGTCCTCCACACTGACCCCCCTGATGGACACAGGAATCACTGGTGCCTTGTCCCTCCTCAGGTCCACCACCAGTTCCTTTGTCTTTGTCACACTGAGCTGCAGGTGGTTCCGCTCGCACCATGAGGCAAAGTCCTTCACCGTCGCCCTGTTCTCGTCCTCATCAACCCTGCTGACACATCCAACTATTGCAGAGACATCAGAAAACTTCTGAAGGTGGCAAGTCTCTGTGCAATAGCTGAAGTCCATGATGTAGAGGGTGAAGAGGAAGGGAGAGAGGACAGTTTCTTGTAGAACTCCAGTGTTGCTGACCATTCTGACTGACACACAGTGCTGCAGGCATACGTACTGTGGTCTGCCAGTCAGATAGTCAACAATCCAGGACACAAGGGGTGCATCTACTTGCATCACTGTGAGCTTATCACCTGGAAGAGCAGTGTTGGCTGTCCAGAAAAGGCTCCCTCCAGTTTGCCTATCAGCCCCACCTGGGAGTTGAAGATGCCATCATCTACTTGCTCAACTGAGTATACACCCACCTGGATAAGCTAGCCAGCTCTGTGAGGGTCATGTTTTTTGACTTCTCCAGTGCATTTTACACCGCCTGGCCTGCTCCTCTGGCTGATAAGCTCATAGTGATGCAAGTAGATGCCCCCCTCGTGTCCTGGATTGTTGACTACCTGACTGGCAGACCACAGAATGTATGACCTTTGCTCTAATTTCTTCCATCATCTTGAAAATCTAATAAATATGTTGATAAAAAACATTGGTTTATTTGGCAGTAGAGCCTGCCATAAAGTCACTGAATCAGCATTTTTTAAATGAATTGTAAACTTGCTTTTCCAGGAGCATCAAGTCCAAACAGACAAAGGTGAATGGTGATTCCCATACTTCATGTTACAAACCATCACTGCTGTTAGAAAACATCATACCGCCAGTAACTTTATCTAAGGAGGAAACAAAAACACTCATTCTGTTAATAATGCACAAACCTAGAAGGTCTAATTTTCAAGACTTATTCTGGTCGATATTTACATAATATAAAGAACAAATGTCATTTTCAAATAGTGTAAAAATGTTATGAGGTTTTCTTTTGACAGCAGCAAAATATGTGTTATATATAAATAAATATATAGCTTGCTGCATATACACTACCATGCAAACACTTGGAATTACTTGCCATATCAATATTGTGGTATATTTTGTACCATAATAACTTATGCAATGTTTATTTAAATATTATTTAACTATGTGCCAAATTATAGTTTAGGTGTATTCAATATTTCAAGAATTCTGTGAACAAAAAGTGAATAAAATGACAAATAATACACTACAAAAAGCTATTTATATTCAGCTATCTGCTTTGAAAAATTACACTATTTCCAGTGTTGAAAGATGATGAATTCTGGACAGTTATTACATTAAACAATACTTCTCAGTGCAGCTTTCTCAGTCATGTTAGCATCTTCTACAGTTGCACTTATTCAGGAAACATCAAAAATGTTTATTTACAGCTTTCTAGAATCCTATTAATTATTTGAAACATGCAATGTTGCACAGCACTGGCATATTTGAAAATGATAATTTTACAGGAGAAGGAAAAACTTGACTTCTTAACTTGAAATGAAAGTCAATGTCAGATTATTATTATATTATACTTAGTATTTTTTTTTTGCCTTTTCTGTTTGTTCATTCATTGCAATTTTTTTACTTCAAATTTACTTTAAACCTTAAATTCAATGTAAACTTTTAATTTGAATTTTAAAAAAAGTAAAAACAAAACAAACAAACAAAAAAAACAAGAAAACCTCAGAGTTTTCAACTCCACTATAAGTGCATGGAAATATACACAGCACAAATAAGGTAACTCCAGATGAACCTTGTCTGGTGAGCAAGACTTGCTGCAGGAATGTAAAAATCAATGAAAGTCAACTGACTGACTGACTGATTGGTCAATCACAGAGAATTTAAATCAACAGTAGATTAGAGCTGGTGCTGAGCTCTTTTGTTCTTGTTTCAGACACAGTGCTCAGTTGCCTTTCACCTCAAGCTCTTTTCTTCATCTAAGGATCACATCAGCATTACCATGCAGTTGGCATAAATTCAGTGTATTCCATCATGAGAATCTTTATAACCTTGTGGCTTGTCTTTATCTTCTCCACTCTTCAGAACCATGTATAATTTAAACTGCCATGCTAGGACATGTTGTGCTTTGGCTTGTTTACATGATATTCAATCCTTCTCCATGCCACCGCCCTGAGGGAGGTGCATGGCCTGTGAACTATATGACTGTTATATCTTAGAATTTAAAACAAAGAAAAGAACTGAACTGTGCTATTTTTAATCACAACTTACCACTAAAAATATGGCCTCACTATCACTGAGATGGTTACTTAAGCTCTTTTTCTGAATACACTAAAAATAAGCTTTAGCCAACACGTGCATGCTTCCTACTTCCCTGCTGGATCAGGTTACCGTTTCCTAGTAGAGCAGAAGGATTCTAGAAGCTGTTACAAAAAGGACTAGACGCCAGGGCAGTCCCACTCTCTTCTTATTCCACACCATGTTTACTAAGTTCAGCCTAAATCAGACGCAATACCAGTGACATGATCTGATGTTTTTAACCTGGACAAGCCATGTCCTAAAAGTAATGATTACTTAACATGTTAGCTTATAAGCATTGCTCTGTCAGAGAACAACTCCAGTAACATTTACACATCAATTTAAATAGCCATCATGTGTTTTCCACTGAAATGTAGCTTAGCTTATTGTTCATTGCTATTTTATGATTGGATCACACTGCGCTGATCAAAAGAACAATGGTCTTATGCACTTCAAAGGTTGCTGGGGCAACCCTACTGCCAGTGCTTGATGTTGAACCATTTCATCTATTTGATTTAATGCATTTTGATTAAAGAGAAGCATTGGACACTGTTCCTCCATCTCACTCGCTGTTTAAGTATTGCATCAAGGTGAACTGACTGATTCAATTGATTTAAAGAGAGGAGAGAAAATAACTGGGTGAAAGGTTAGATGTGCATTTGCCTCCCAGACAGCTCAAAGTTTCAATGTTGGATTAAGGTAGTTTCATAATTATAAAAACAGAAATCTTGAACTGAAATCTTTTGCCAGTTTATCCAACTGTTTAGACAGCTCGCTGAAGTTTAATCACACAACTAAAAGAAATGATGTGATTCTATCAGAAATGTTCATGATGTAGGGTACTGGAAAAAGAATGAGCAGCCAAATTATAAACTGAGAGCGTTAATCTCCGTGTTTTTTTAACTAAACCACCTCCTATACTCCCGGAGTTGTTTATCACAGTCGCTCCAGGAATGAAACACAATGCCTTCCAGCCTGAACTTGTTTGTGTAAGTCATGCTCACAGAACACGGCTAGGGGGAGTAGACTAGTAAGACCCCTTTAAGGTGGACTGTTTTTTGACTTGCTGAATCAGAAACAATTGTCTCTGCATCATTTTGCATCAGTTGTGAAAGCAAGAAAGCATTGTTTTAAGCCTACTGGTGATAACACCACAGCTAGTCTTTACTATCCACATGCATTTGCCATATCAAGTAAACTAAAATGGTCTTTAGAATATTCTTTTTCTGATTATCTGTTATTGCACTGTTGTCTGAAACTCGTTATTGCACAAATTAATAATCTATTTTTGGTGTGTGGTGATTCCACAGTAGTGGTGCCATTTAGTCATTGTGACTTTTAAAGTAATGAATCCAAATTTCCAGGAACAGTGTGTCCATTTTTATAAGATCCCGATGCTTACAATGGTTTTAAATGAGGATTAGTAAATACACAATGTGTGGTTAACTAGCATCCGTGCTAATGCTAATGCTAATAGGATGAGGGTGTTAAATACATTCTAATCATTTACTTTTTTAAAACGAATAATTTACTGCCATTATATAATTCTGTAAACAGGGCTTAACTTTCAAAGTGACCTAATCAGTCAAATTTACAATATCATTAAAACATAATTGAAAACAACTCTGCGCTTTATACAGGTTTTATTCATGTTTTAGGATTTTAAATGTTTCTGAAACATGTACACGTGATGCACGTGAGCTATCTGTGTTTTAAATGGCTTTTGATCACTTCAGATGCAGATTTGTAAATGTAACCTCAGTGGGACACAAATGGCAGCCCATTCTTGGGGCCACCCACGCTGAAACCCTCCAACTGGTCAAGAACGTGACCTCCAAACCTCCAACTGACAAAACGGCTGTTTTGAATAGCAAAGGAAGTGCGCCTCTATTCAGCGGCGCCACCTTAAAAATGGGCGGGGCTTCCGAGTCTGCGTAATGAAGCGAGCGCTGTATAAGAATAAGCATCACTCGGAGGAGAAGAAAGAGACACGAGACACCGTGAATATCCCGGGAAACAATACTCGTCTTTACTGCTCCTCCGTCGCTTTTGAAGGTAACGGACTATTATTCGCTTTTAACCGACTACAGCCGCTGAATTCGTCGTGTAGGACTATTTTATTTCTGTTTTCCGCGCCGCTGTGGGTCACGTCGGGCAGTAACGTTAATATATGGCATGATTTCATAGACCTGTTTAAAGTATGTAGTTTCCCCGTTGTTTGCAGCGCCGTCTGATTAAACTGTTCCTCACTTTAGTAGCATGTCTAGGTATAACAAGTTAAAATGGCAGTTGGCTCCGGATTTAAGGAGACTTCCACAAAAACAGACTGGACTAATCCGGTTTTCCGAGTAGGCGTCTGTGATGATGCAGGCAACATTTCCCGACCTACGTGATTGTGTCACATACAGAGAAAATCAAGTATTGAATACTGAAATCTGCGTTCCCTTATCTTGGCAGTGTAAGGTGCTGGTTACAGACTTATGATAAGGGCGCGCTGGTTTGGGATGGTGAGGGTATCGACTGCACTTGGCTACAGTACAGCCTGAACAGCCGTGTACACAGGATTATGTATCCCTTGAGGATTTAGGCCTTAACCCTCGGCTGGCCTGGTGATTTTTCGGTAAAAGGTCTGGGCAATTTGAGTGAATGTCTCCTGTGTTCCCTCGTGTAAGCGCTGCTGACGTCACGGTGCCGGTGTTCTGACGAATTGTGCTCGCTTGTCAAGATGTCCTACCGCACCGCATGTTTTTAGGTAGCGCCCTACATTAAACTGTGGGAAGGATGTTTTAATGGCCTAAATAACCCCTTCAGAAACTGCCACCAGCACTGAAATCTATAGGTAGGATCATTTCATAGCCTGAATCTCCCGATCAGAAAGTGTTGGCAGCGTTAAAGGTAATAAAAATAATTGGGGATATTTTTTATCGCGTAAATCAGCTTATTTGTAAGTAAGTGATGATATTAAACGAGTCTCTATTCAATGGTTAAAACACAATGAAACGTATGAAACGTGAAGTTACTGCGTTCCGCGCGTGCTCTGTAGGGCGACGGTAGAACGCCCGAATTCGCTGATGCAACAATGCGCGCTGTTACAGCGCGAGTGGCTCATTCAGCTTCCTCGTGCAGTTTACACGCGCTCTGTGTCTCTCTCCCCTTTAGGTGGAAGTGAAAGAACTGTAGATCAGAACAAACAACGAAGATGACCACAGACACTGAATTGGACATGAAGGATGTGGAGCTCAACGAAATGGATCCAGAGAAGCAGCCCATGACCAGCGAAGACACGGGCAATGGCGACGCCGGCTCCCCGGTGACCGAGAAAAACGGCAGCGTGAAGGTGAAAATTCCTGAGGAGAAAGAATCCAAGTTTACTGGTCTGTCCAAGGAGGAGCTTCTTAAAGTCGCTGGAACTCCAGGGTATGGTGGCTGTTAATGTGTTGGTTTCATCAAGGGTTGTCTTTCCTTCCTGCTAAACCTTTTAAGATTTGATTCATTTCTGGGATCGTAATTTGAACCGTTCTTAATCTTAGGTGGGTTAGGATCCGATGGGCACTGCTCATTCTCTTCTGGCTCGGCTGGATTGGGATGCTGGCTGGTGCTGTTGTCATCATTGTTCAAGCACCTCGATGCAAACCCCTTCCCGATATGAACTGGTGGAATTATGGTGCTCTGTACCAGATTGGAGACGTCAATTCGTTCACAGAAGGTTCTGGGCTTGAAGGTAATGACTCATCCAATTTTTGGCACATGCCATGTTTAGGTGGTCAGACTCACGTTTACATTCCCTGGTGTTGTAACTCCGTCTGCGTGTGGCTAAACCAGCAAAATTCTCTAACTCTGTTTTTGCAAACATGCTGTTTTGTTTTGCTTATACTGCTAAATTTAGCCTGTGGTCAGTTGTAGGATGATGTGCTATATATTTTCACTTCTTGGCGTCAAGATGGTACGGTACATAAGCAGCCTATTACGTATACCACAAGGCACAATGTAAACCTCTGACTAACTTTACATGCATATTGCTGGTTATCTCTAGGTTTGCAGACGAAGATTGATGATGTGGGGAAACTGAAGGTAAAGGGTCTGATTATTGGTCCTATCCATGCGTCCAGTGCTGACAAACCTGAAGACCTGAATTTAATGGAGGTCTCCTCTGATATCGGCAATCTGGACCAGCTGAAGCGAGTTATTCAGACAGCACACAAGAAGAGTGAGTTTTAATAGACAACACTAATGGCTGTACACTTACTAGGGGAAAGCTAACTTTGTACAAAAGGTGGTCAGACTACTGTTACACAATATTTAGTAAATGTGATGCGTTTCTTTGCCCAGGTATCTCTGTGGTTTTGGATCTGACGCCTAACTATAAAGGAAAAGACCCTTGGTTCTCCAATAGCAGTGTTGAACAAGTAACAGACAAAGTCAAGGTCTGATTTTCACTACCTTAACCATGAATATTTGTTAGTCACTATGTTAAGATATAAACTTTTTAGGAATGATGTTAATGGTGGTCATATCATCTTTCCAGTCTGCCACTGATTATTGGCTGGAAGAAGGTGTGGATGGAATCCTCCTTCATGGTGTTGATCAAATTAATATGGACTCCTTTTGGACTAACATGAGCGATACTATCAAGAATCACACTAAGGATGAGAAGAAAAGGTGAGTGCTGAATGTCTCATCACCATAGCTTCCACATGATGCCCATAGTTATTCTTTAGTAGATTGGTGAAATACATTGAGGTGTGCTGGTGCCATCTAGTGGTGCAGAGCTTACACTAGTGATGTGCATTTTGGAAAGAACAAAAGTCCTTTTGTTTTGTGTGGCTTAAAAGCTGACCTTGATTTGATTTATTTAAGGGTGCTTATTGGAGTTACCACGTTGAAATCTGCTGAAGAGGTGAAAAAAGAGTTGAACAGGACTGGCGTGGATCTGCTCCTTTCTCGGGTCCTGAATCACAAGGCTGGTGTGGAGATTGCTCAGGTTGTGGACGGTCTCTACTTTGACCAGAATAAACTAGCCTGGAACATAGGCGACCGTGTCTGGGGTCACCTGGCTTCCATAGTGACGTTGCTGCAGGTGAAGCTGAGCCAGTTGCTGCTGTTCACCCTGCCTGGTACACCTGTGTTCAACTATGGAGACGAAATAGGACTGGAAGATGATCTGGTAAGAGGGTATAAAGGGTTTGACTTGAGTAAGGGAATGCTGATTGACTTGAAAGGTGCTGATCTCGATCTCTCTCTCTCTCTCTCTCTCTCTCTCTCTCTCTCTCTCTCTCTCTCTCTCTCTCTCTCTCTCTCTCTCTCTCTCTCTCTCTCTCTCTCTCTCTCTCTCTCTCTCTCTCTCTCTCTCTCTCTCTCTCTCTCTCTCTCTCTCTCAGTCGAGTGTAAACCCAACGATGGTGTGGCTAAATGGTACAGAAAAGGTAAGGAATTCTCTTTTTTTTTTTTTTTTTTTTTTTTTTTTGCAGTGTACTTGATTGCATAAACCTGCCCTATAATTCTACAGCCTTTCTTTTCCAAAAACGAACATAACTCATAGCTCTAAGCAGTGTTGACCATAACCATGTACTGTTTATCTTCCTGCAGGAAAAGGACCCCTCGAGATCTCTCCTTTCATTTTTCAAGGAAGTAAGCGAGCTTAGGGGGAAGGAACGTTCCCTCCAGCATGGAGAGTACTTGCTTCTGAGCAACTCCACTAGTGCCATGGCCTACTTACGCCAGTGGGACCAGAGCGATCGCTACATAGTTGCTTTGAACTGGCACACTAACAATTCTGTCACTCTGCAACTAACCCAGAAGGAGCTTCCTGAGAAAGCCACTGTCGTGATCAGCACTGATGCAAAACTGGCTGCTCACACCAGTGTTAAACTGGCAGATCTGACAGTGGAGCCTCTAAGCGCCATTATGCTAAAATTCCCTTACACTCCATAAAGTAGTAGGTTTACATTTGGATGTGAGGACCTTTTACATAATAGTAAAATGTGGCATTGTTACTTTTCTTCTGATATCAAAATGCACTAAAAATGTGGAACTGGGTTTTAATTTGAGACATGTATATGCAAGTTTGTACCTGTCAGAAGACGGAGACATTTAATGTAGACACTGAGGCTACCTTTGTTTTTGTACTTTTATTGTTTTACTGTTACTGATTACATTCCGTTAATAGTGGCTTCAGCCTTTGTAAGATTTTACTGTAATGGCAAGTTTTTGTGATGATGCAAAATGTTTCCACTGCATTTTTTTTTCTCCCCAAATGTTCTATCAGTGACTTGAAAAGCATCACATGAACAGCCCCTCCAAACAAACTTTGAGAGAAAGAAGCATGAAAAATAAAGGTGGAAGAGAATTCATGATGGCTTTCTGTCTGGTTTCTTTGGCTGGTGTTCAGATGGGGTTTCCTCTTGTATAATGTGTAACTGATACACGGAAGAATCATTAAAAGCACTTCCAAACAAGACTTCGTGCAGGTCTACCAGGTGGATCTGGTACCAGTGTCTCCGGGGATCTTTATTTAGTACAATTCATTATGCACAGGGAGCGCTCAGTCTCACCTGGCTATTTTAATACTAATGAAATATTAATTCTCCCCGAAGAGCAGCACTGCAGACGGATAGCGGACAAAAAATACTTGCTCATTTATACAGTAAGTAAGCAAACTGCAGTGTCTACAAAAAGCGCCTGTATTTGGGTGAACTGTACAAATGTGATGTTAAATAACGCGTTGGCCGTTTTAACGCTGTGTCGCACTATTTTCTGGTTAACACTTCTCAGTACGTGAGCACGGGAAAATGTCATTCTGTGTTAAAAGTAACTCTGTGTTGTCTCCAGCTGAACACGCTGTGCTGAGCTTAGCTAGAGACAGAATGTGTTTTTTCAGAGACTGTAGGCATAAATAATAAACCAGCAGCTCCGTATTCATTATCTACATCCCACTAGTATGAGTAGTATCAAAGTCTCGACTCTGCCACAGACACGTTGGAGGTCTAACTGACGGGATTAGCAGCAGGTAGGATCAGCTCGAGTAGTCGCTCTGAAGACACCTGCATTAGCGGCCGCAGTAAGAAGAGATAGCGGCGCTGAATTAGACGCAGGAAAATGAGACCGGAACCCGACACCACACAGACTGCAAAGTATTCAAACCCAAGGTTTCCAGTTGGAGGTTGATATTAAAGTCCTGTTAACATATTCTGAAACATCTCACACTTCTGTCACTTGAACAGTGCTTGAACGGGTTTAGGCCTTATATTCGTACTGTAAAACCCTCAGAAGTGCTGTATTCGGTCAAACCTCTTCGGCATGCGCGTCTCGTCCGCTGCCTGTTTCTTTAAGAGTCCAGCCTGTTCCCTCCTCCCTGCGAGGACTCCCTGACGCATTGCAGGTGGATGAAAACCAATCCGGTAATCCTGATGGGGTCAGCTGATTCGCGCCATCTCTGTGCTACAAACTCCCTGACCGAGCCGCTCAAACTTGAATAAAAGCCTTTTAGAAGCAGCGGCTGTTACGAGAGTGCAGTTCGATACGAACAAAAGCAACAAGTAACAATACCTGCATTGTACACGAAACGAGACCGCGGGTCAAGCTCGTTTTCTTTGGAACTTGATTCCCTTCCGCGGCGCGTTGGCGCAAGGAGACCATAGAGACGGCCCGGTTGTTGGGGAGAGCAACGTCCCCGCTTTTGACCGAAGAACCCAGGCGGAGTGATCTCGAAATTTGGGCGCACACAGCCGCTTAGCTGCGGGAAGAGCGAGCCGACAAACGGACGAGTGAATAAGAAGACGGCGATTGGCGTAATTTATCTACGCAGAGAATTTAATAGCTCCTTTAATCTCAAATAAAAAAATGGTAAGTAGATTATTAAGGCGTACATATTAGACTGACACGTTTTAGTTGCCGTCTACATTAACAGGTAAAATGATGCGTTGTTTAGTGAATGGGTTAGCCAACCGGCTAGCTGACAATTGAATCGACTGCTACGCCTTGCTAGCTAGCTAGGTGGCTAACTAATGTCAGATGAGATGGATGACTACTGATTTAATGTTAACGTTAGCTCTTTCATGGCGTTTAGAGGGATAAGCCAGTCATTATTTGTAGTAGTTGCTTAAAAGGGGGTTCGTGGCAGTCGATTGTTTCTCACTCAAGTTAGTAGGTGAGATCACTCCTTCACCAGTGAATGGCTCGCAGGCCTAACGCAGTACGATCGATGCATGTTAACCTGCGGTTGCTCAAAACTTGATGGCCGAAACTAATTCTGTAAAGCAGACTGGGTTCAAGCTGGCCACGGTTAATGTTGGCGTCATCGTAATTGAGATGTAGGTTAGCTTTCGCTAGCTATCGAGTAATTCACCACCTCACCAGGCCAGGTGGAGCACTTCATGTTTCTCCATCACTTTTTTGAGTCTGAAACCATTGCAGGTAGATTGTTGGCTCAATCTGAAAGCCTGAAATGAACATTTAAAATATTTCTCGCTCTCAACAGGCTGATCAGCTAACCGAGGAACAGATTGCAGGTAAAAAAAGCATTCTTATGGTTATTCATGCATTTTTTATTCCATCATTGAGTTGTACATGATTGCTTTAACATCCCTTCCTATTTGTGTTTCTTAGAGTTCAAGGAGGCGTTCTCACTTTTTGACAAAGATGGTGATGGTACCATTACCACCAAAGAGTTGGGCACAGTCATGCGATCTTTGGGCCAGAACCCTACAGAGGCAGAGCTTCAGGACATGATTAATGAAGTTGATGCTGATGGTGAGGGAAGGCTTACATGCACAAATGTGTAGTATTCCTTGGGACAGCCAGAAACATGCTTCTGACCCTCTGTACTTTATTTGCAGGTAACGGAACAATTGATTTCCCCGAGTTCCTCACCATGATGGCAAGGAAGATGAAGGACACAGACAGTGAGGAGGAAATTAGAGAAGCCTTCAGAGTTTTTGACAAGGTAATGAAAAGGATGTTCTGTTTCAGTGGCATCATCCACAGTTACTGTCCAGATTGTTAACAAATATTTGCATGCTATTTGATGTTCAGTGTGTATTTGCCTTGGCCAGTGACTTAATTTTTTTTTTTGTTTTTGTGCAGGATGGAAATGGCTACATCAGTGCTGCAGAGTTGCGTCATGTCATGACAAACTTGGGTGAAAAGTTGACAGATGAGGAGGTAGACGAGATGATCCGAGAGGCAGATATTGATGGTGATGGCCAGGTCAATTATGAAGGTTAGTTCTCTGACCTTTCTTATAAAGCTGAAGAAATAACCAATGGATATTTGGCTTTGATGGTGTGCACATGTAGCTATTATTTTGTACCGATTACATTCAAGTGAACAAATACCTTCTACTCCTACAACAAGGTTTTTGAATATAGCTGTATTATCATGTCAGTTGTGTTAAATTATGTTGATGTTAATTTCATGAAAGTTTAATTGGGTAAGACACTAAATCAGTACACATGGCATGAGTACACTTGCATTGCAGTGTTAATGTTGTAGAACTTAAAATGTTTATTAAAGCTAATGGATGAGGTGCTGTTTTTCAGTAAAAACTGCAGTTGTATCACTAATATCTCTTGCTTTCAGAGTTTGTCCAGATGATGACTGCAAAGTAAAACTGGAAATCCAAAGGACTACAGCAGACCAAACAGTGGGCAGCACTCTCACTGTCAGCGTTCAACAAGCATTCACAACCATTCTCCTACTGCTTTCCATTAGTTCTTTTCTCTCCTCTTTCCTTCAGTTGAACCTCCTCTGCTTTGCCTGTTTTTATAGAGAACCTTTCAAATTGTCAACTCATTTTCCTTGTCTTCTCCCCATTCTATGGTTATAATTATTATTATTATTATTATTATTATTATAATTATTATTGGTTTTCAGGAAAAAAAATAATGAACTATTTACATACATGCTAAGTTATGAAACTTACATATGATGGTGATGATGTAATACATGTATCTATTTTAAAGATTATATAACATACTATATGGCCAAGAGCAATGCATGCTTTATTTCGTTTGGCATGTTTCTGTGCTTCTCTGCTTGCCTCTTTTTCTAACTTGCTAGCTCTCCTTTAATTGCATGTTTTTCATGCAACCTCTGCTCAGTGGTCTTAGAACTGTATGGTGAACAACCATTCATGGATATCAGGGGCTTCTAATGACAAAAAATGGTCCAAAAATGTCCACGTACTGTTAGTCTAATAGCTACAGCTGCAGTTTTGGATTGGGTCTGTAGAAACTACCCAGAAGAGATGCTTTAAAGTTGAGGAAATGTTCTGTTGAAGATGGTATGACCGAGGGTAGGTCAGAAATTAATAGGGGACCAACGAATGCTAGGACTTATACTGCTTCTTTACATGTCTTAAGGAGGAGGAAGGTGGATATTAACAACGGGCTTTTAGTCCTAATCGCAAGCCTGCATTTCCAAGATTCTTAAAAAAATAAAAGCCCTGTTAGTCCTGTCCCAAGCAAATGCCATCAATCTGTTGTAGACTAGAGAGGTTTAGTGGGTCTTACCAGAGAGGGTTTCCCAGCTGTCCAGCTGTTTTTCTACAGACCGAATTTAGTTGTTTGGAGAGCTTGTGGTGTGAAGTTTCGTACTGAAGATGTAGAATAATTTTCATGTTAACATATGGTCTTATATTTTGATGCTGCACTGTGTCCAACCATGTCATGTAGCTTACTCAGTGGACCATTTCTGGATTTGGAGTGGGGGATAATCAAACTTGTGTTTAAGCCGTGCTCATGGTTCTTCCTGCAGGGAAGTATGTTTGTGTGATCCTGTCTCTCTGAAGAAGGGCTTGAAAGTAGTACAGTATTGGTTGTGTTCGCAGGTAGGATTGCATTTGCTCTCTTTCTGTCCAGCATCATTCATAAAGTTTAGTAAAGTGGCAAGTGCTTCTCTCAACCATGTTACAGGTTTAGAGGCTGTATCACTTGCTAAATGTGTTCAGAATTGGCATCAGACAGTTATAAGCAAATGTTTTGTGTAGATTCGAGTGTACTACAGGGGGTCACATGGACAGTATGTGCAGGAAGAACCATGAACTATGCTTCAATGTTGCATCCTCTATACTACATTGTTTTCTACTTATGAATGTATTTTTTTTATGTCACTTAACTGTCTTGTTATAAGGGCTGGTTTCCTAGAGAGAACATAAGCTGTGGACTGAAAAGGAATTTCAATAAAGAGCCTCTGGTTTAGTCCTGCACTAGGCTTAATCTCTGGAAAGGCACCCCTTTTTTCTGCTCATAATATCATGTAGGGAAAGTTAAGTTATGCGTTCCATTGCAGAACTGTTATTCTTGCTAAATAAACTTCTGGGACTTGTGTTTCTACATTAAGGCTCTGGTGTGTTTATGGCAAATTTCTTACCAAAGCATGTTGTCATTGATTTCAGTCATGCAAATCAGTCACTTCCTAACTGCAACTGCAAAAGGCATTGAGAGGAGACCCCCTTCAGCCTATGAATTAACCATAACTACTGTGCAAATATTTATATGAAACATTAAAATCTCTACAGAATTGAGCTGTCTCTTAAAACGCAGGGCTAAATCTGAAATGGCACTCTCAGTGCGGACACACATAAACCCAGTATACTTGAAACGTCTTTAGCCTAGCTTAAGCCCTAAGTAGTGCACTACGAAGGGAGTAGGGAGCCATTTCGGGTTTGGCCCAGCAAACCACCGAGCGCTCCATCTAATCCTGCGCCTTTTGTCCCGCCCACCCAGTAGGAAGCGCAGCAAAGCGTCCAATAACATCACGTGAAGAGCACCTTTTGAGTGACAGGTGAGGAGACGAATAATGCAGCCCTCGTCTTGAAATCACCCAATTAGATCAATGACGAGTGTATTAAAAGCCGGGACTTCTGGGCGCTGTCGCCAGCCAATAGATTAGTGGTATACAGATGGGTGGACTACTAATTCAAGAAAAGTAGTGGTGTGGAGATACATGTAGTATGTCGGTGCTGCGATAAGAACCAATAGGAAGTGGTTAAGGCCTAAAGGAATAATTTCAGAAGGCTTCCAACTTCTTGAATTATTCACGTTGCTTTGGTCTTGGATAGATATTAGGGCATCCTAATAACGGTTCCGTCGTGCCTTCGCGTGCACGCACGCTGCCTTGAATTGTCAACAGTCAGATGTGGTGTTAAAGACCGGATCTCAGCCTGTCCTGATTCAATAGTGGCGTTTCAGCGTACATCCTTTATTCACAAAAAACTTACGCAGGTCGGGCTTCCCAGGTCGGACGATTCTTGAGACTGAATACGATTTCAGCCACGCAATTTCGCGAGAGGAGCAAAAAAGGTAAGCCTAACCTCCATCAGTGAACGTTAAGCAGGCTAACGTTACTGGGATGTTCGCAGTGCACTGTTCACATCACACGGTCTGTCGGTGTCAGCTGTGTGTTAGTTAAAGAGCTGTTAGCTGGTTCCTTTTGCCTCTTGGTTGTCATCATTGCTTAGTTAAAAAAAACCCCACCCACACTTGACAGCACGTACAGTTATCCAGCTAGAGCTAGCATTTTACGACGGGCTCTAAACAAATTAGTTGTTTGTTCCTGAACCGACGTGTCACGTTATCTTTACCTCAAACACTGCACAACACTTTTCTGAAGAGCGTGGTGTAAACGTGCTTTGCTGCCATCCTCTCCACGGATCATCGCTTCATACACGTGTTCTTTTCGACTTTACGAGTAGACCCAACTCCTCCACACCGCACAAAGTTGTTCTAGCACTAACCGTGTAGTTAGGCCACGAGCCTAGCGTGGTGGCGGTATGGGGCAACTGTCATGACTAACCAGCAGAACATCAAGTTATAATCCTCACTGAGTTTTAGCTACGACGCTGAACTTGGCCTCCAGTTTCCCTGCTTCATGTTGGAATTTCCAAGTTCCACCCTAAATGGTGCAGTGGTTGCATTCTGGTGCCTCGGAGTGTAACCGTTGCGCTGTTTAAGGTGGAACGGGAATTTTCGAAAAGAAGCTGACTTTAACTTCGAGTTTGCAGCTGTTCTTCGTTTTCGTAGTTTAGGACCATTTAGGTACCATCACAATATTTAATTTTTAAAGTTTCTTGTTTGACTCAAACATGCAAAATAAGAAACCATTACTTCAGTTTGAATCTAAAAGATTTAGAAGAGATTTTGAAACCGTCCTTTAGTCCTGAGCTTCTTTGCCTGAATGAAATGTTTTTTTCCTTTGTTAGACATCACTGTTGGCCGTTTGATCATAAGACATTAGGCCTTTCGGGTAAAGTTCAGAGTGCTTTCTGAATGGCTTGGCTGGTTAGTATCAACATAGCATTGCTACTTATTAAACTTATATGCTAGTTTTTATGGTGTCAAATACTTATGAGGCCTTAATGTCAATTGTCCGCTTGAGCTATTCCTGTTTACAGTTGCATAAGCCCGTATTTACTTATGAGGGAAAATTGCTACTGTCACCCTTCAGCATGGCTGAATGGTTGACTGATCACACATGTTCCAAGTGTCAAGGCAATGTCTACGTGGAATTTCCAACCCAAAAGGGCATTTTTACCCATTTTTAAAAAGATGCATGGAGTACTCTGTTAGGAAACTTTTATATGAAGTCCTCTGTTTTTTCCACACAACTGCCAGATTGAAGTTGTGCTGAGTTTTTCTCTGAAACAGATCATTTTGTTAGCCACTTTTAACATTGACGTAACCTAAAGAACTTCATTAAAGTTTTTCAATGCTTAGTGACCCAATACTTTTTGGGAAGCCTGTTCCATTGTAACAGCAGTATGAAAGCCCTTAAGATCTACATCTGTGTTCTGTCGCTTTAAAAGTGAAGAAAAGTTCTAAAACAATTGTGTAACACGTGTACATGCAGGTGTTGCTGATTGTGTGAAACCGTGTGACCTTCTTATTCATTTTGTCGCAGCATGGCGTTAAGTCCCACCCATACCTACCTGAGATTTCTCAGTTGTCATGAGATGTGATGGTTTTTGTGTTGAGTTTTTTCCTCCTGCTGTAGCTTTTGCATTGTGCTCTCTTTTTAACTAATGCTTGAGGTAGAATTGTATTGGCTGTAGCTGTTATTTGCTGTATTGTTAGCTGGTACTTGTAAAATGCTCTTTTTTGGAAAGGGTAAGGACCGTCACACTTGCTTTACCTACACTTGGTGCACTGATAGCAGGGCAAATAAGGTCATGAGCACTTTGCATTCTTCAGTAGGGAGGGGAATGCTTTTAATATGGGGGTGAGAACACATCTGTCTGCCATTGCCTCAGAAAATGGTTCTTGAGGAAAGTCTTTTGAACCCATGTACATGAAAACATCTTCAAGGCCATCCCAATAACCAGGCACATTAAACACCATGCTGTCTATGTAATTGGGAGAGCAGTGAAATCAGACCTGGTCAAATCTATCTGCACTCTTGATTTGGTCTTGAGAAAGCAACTGCTTAGTGCTTAGTCAGTACTTCACCTCTGACTGATGGCTTCTCAAGGCCAGCAGGTGTCAGATAATATGATACACATGCAGCCATTTTAAGAAACTTGATGCCTCTTGTTGAGTCAAGCTATGCAAGCCGTAGCCAGATGTGACTTTACTAGAGATGACACGATACCACCTTCTCGTTTCTGATACTGATACCAAAACTTTTGAGAATCATCTGAATCCAGTACCAGCTTTAAAATGATCTTTTTTTTTTTTTTTTTAGTTCAATAGCTTTTACTTATAATGGTCATCTAAACGTGCCATACACAAACCTCTCAAATACCATTTAAAGTGAAGGAATTGTGTAACATTCAGATGGCTAATTGTCCTTAAATTCACAATTTGGCAGCCTTGGGCTACTGTTACTATCACATGATCTGCTTTATGTTGTGCTGTAAGCACTTCTCTGATATTTCAGGCCAGGTTTTACAGAAATGAATCAAATCTCATATGTGATCAAACATTTGAGTGCTAGCTTATTGCCATCTCTAGGTACACCAATAAGGGAGCCTAAAAGACTGAAAATTGTGGTGTTCAACATATAAGCTGTCAGAAAGAAAACATTTCAATAATGCAGCTCAAGTTGGAGGAAATGGTTTAGTTGGTTGGTTATTTACTTAATAACAGCTACATGATGAGAATCGCAACTTGGTTTGCCTACAGTGATAACTACAGGCTTTTAATTCACATGTTTGTAGATTGTTTACCAAGAACAAGTGTGCCAAGCCTGAGATTATAGGAGGTTGGGTGGAATTCTCTAAGCCACTGGAGGTGCCTCCTGGCCCCAGAGACCCAGTCTTATTGTCACCAACAAATTACAGTCCACACCACCATGCCTTATTGTTTTGGTGAGCCTGATTACCCTGGTGGACTGTCCTCAAAAATGTTGGTTTCACTCCAACAACCAGTCAAACTGCTAAAATTTCATAACTTGGAGCTTCAAATATGATTGTCCAGAGTTCAGCTTTCATTCGCTTTGTGTCCTATTCTGGCAGCGCTTTCTTGTTTTGCATGTTGGGGCAGAACAGTCAGTGTATTGTTGATCTGCCTGTGGAATGCAATCCTTACGAGAGTGAGAACAGAATAGAGAACTGGGTCATTGGCAGATGCACTGGCAGATTGAAATCAGACACCTTAAGTACACTATTGTGATTGAAAGGGGTGCCGTAATAAAAAAAAGGAAGGAATAATGACCATTTTTGTTGCCATTACATGTTGCCCAATGTAGCAATGTTACTTTGACATTTCTCCTCCAAAGCCTGTATTTTGTTTCTTCTGACTTCGAGGAGTTGGACCTTCTGAACACAAAGGTGTACAATAAGCTTTTGACATTGATTGATCCAGCAAATATTTTGGCAGGCATAGTTATTTCAAATATATGAGTGGATCAGACAGCAGTGCAGTGCTATCTGGAGTTTTTAACACTGTGCTCACTCGCTGTCCACGCTATTAGACGCTCCTTCTTTGTAGATGTAAAGTCAGAGACGACAGCTCATCTGCTGCTGCACAGTTTGTGTGGTCATCCTGTAGTCCTTCATCAGTGGTCACAGGATGCTGCCCACAGGACAGGATATTTTTGGTTGGTGGACTCTTCTCAGTTAATCAGTGACACCGAAGTTTTTAAAAACTCCAGCAGCACTACTGTGTCTGATCCACTCAGACCGGCGCAACGCACACTAACACACAACCACCACATCCGTGTTACTGCAGTGCTGAGAATGATCCATTACCCAAATAGTACCTGCTCTGTGAGGGTTCTTGGGGGTTCTGACCACCATTCTTTTAGGATACTTGCTTTCAGTTTTTCAAAGAAATATGCAGGGATATTTTTCCACACCTCCAAATGTTCTTTCTGCACTAATGGCTTCTTGACAGCTATACATTCTTTCAGACTTGTAGTATTGAGTTGTCTTTTCACAGTAGAAGGAGAAACATTTTTGGATTTTTTTTTTCAGATCTGAAGCAAGTGCATTTTAGACAACAGGTAGAAATTATTGGCAGTTAGCATGACACTCAATAAAGGAGTGGTTCTGCAGGTGGGGACCACAGACCACTTCTCAGTACCTTTCTGCTTTCTGGCTGATGTTTTGGTCACTTCTGAATGTTGGTGGTGCTTTCACACTCGTGGTAGCATGAGACGCACTCTACAACCCACACAAGTGGCTCAGGTAGTGCAGCCATCCAGGATGGCACATCAATGCGAGCTGTAGCAAGAAGGTTTGCGGTGTCTGTCAGCGTAGTGTCCAGAGGCTGGAGGCGCTACCAGGAGACAGGCCAGTACACCAGGAGACGTGGAGGAGGCCGTAGGAGGGCAACAACCCAGCAGCAGGACCGCTACCTCTGCCTTTGTGTAAGGAGGAACAGGAGGAGCACTGCCAGAGCCCTGCAAAATGACCTCCAGCAGACCACAAATGTGCATGTGTCTGCACAAACGGTTAGAAACCGACTCCATGAGGATGGTATGAGGGCACGACGTCCACTGATGGGGGTTGTGCTCACAGCCCAACACCGTGCAGGACGCTTGGCATTAGCCAGAGAACACCAGGATTGGCAAATTCGCTACTGGCGCCCTGTGCTCTTCACAGATGAAAGCAGGTTCACACTGAGCATGTGACAGAGTCTGGAGACGCCGTGGAGAGCGAACTACTGCCTGCAACATCCTTCAGCATGTTTGGCAGTGGGTCAGTAATGGTGTGGGGAGGCAGTTCTTTGGAGGGCCGCACAGCCCTCCATTTGCTCACCAGAGGTAGCCTGACTGCCATTAGGTACTGAGATGAGATCCTCAGACCCCTTGTGAGACCATATGCTGGTGCGGTTGGCCCTGGGTTCTTCCTAATGCAGGACAATGCTAGACCTCATGTGGCTGGAGTGTGTCAGCAGTTCCTGCAAGATGAAGGCATTGAAGCTATGGACCGGCCCGCCCGTTCCCAAGACCTGAATCCGATTGAGCACATCTGGGACATAATGTCTCGCTCCATCCACCAAAGCCACGTTGCACCACAGACTGTCCAGGAATTGGCGGATGCTTTAGTCCAAGTATGGGAGGAGATCCCCCCCAGGAGACCATCCGTCACCTTATCAGGAGCATGCCCAGGTGTTGTACCGAGGTCATACAGGCATGTGGAGGCCACACAATACTGAGCCTCATTTTGACTTGTTTTAAGGACATCAAAGTTGGATCAGCCTGTAGTGTGTTTTTCCACTTTAATTTTGTGTGTGACTCCAAATCCAGGCCTCCATTGGTTAATAAATTTGATTTTCATTGATTTTTTTTTTTTTTTGTGTTTTTTTTTTTTGTTTGTTTTTTTTTTGTTGTTGTCAGCACATTCAACTTTGTACAGAACAAAGTATTCAATGAGTATTTCATTCATTCAGATCTAGCATGTGTATTTGAGTGTTCCCTTTTATTTTTTTGAGGGGGATTCACTGCTTAAGGCCATATATGGTATTTCATTTGTAATAATAAGGAAAAGCCTTTCTGTCTGTGGATGTCTGAGATTTTACTGGTATTGGACATGATGGTGCTTCCTGCATTAGCATGCACATCTGTTCTCTCTTTGTTACAAGAAAACTTCTTAAGTGGGGAAAATGTGTTTTCCCTTCTAAGAAAGACGTCTCATTCAAGCCTCAGCAAGTTTACATTTACAAAGTTTACTTATGTATGATAAGAGAGCAGCCTGACCTTGGGCATAGAGAATGTGGTTTGTTTTAGGTCTTGATTCTGTAAAAGACTGCGTTCTGTCAGGGTATGTGTTATAACTACGCTCTGCAGCTGCTTTTAGTAGGTTAGGATTTATCACTGTGTGGGACACTGGCAGAATTTAGGTAATGGGGAAAGACCGACATATGATCTTGGTTCTAAACTGATGACTTGGCACACTGAGCTAATAAGGAAACTGTGTCCTGCTTTTTTTTCTAGTATTCCCCCAACCAATCTCTCCTTATCGCTTAGAAATAAATAGGCTTGTTACCTTGTCTTTATGATCTCTGTTGGCTGTCCCATATCAAAAGGCAGTTTAGGTTAAAACACTCATTGTGATTGGGCGGAGCTTAACTTCTACAGACCGAGTTGGCAGAGATATGTAAATGTGTTGGTTTTTGTGACATCATATGAACTATGAATGCAAAACAGACTGGTTTGCAACTTAGTTTTAGGAGTAACTAGTGTGTTTTGACAGTTTAACCATGTTTAAACAGTACATCAAAGTCTTTTCAAAATGTAAAAAAATGTGAGGAGCATTCATGCTTATAAGAAAGGGACCTGTTTAGTCTTAATGCATGTGCTGGAAAGCTCTCTGTGCTGCATGTCAGTGCTCACATTTGCATTGATTCAGAAGTTTCTAAGGCCTAGAGCCAGCTTTGGGGAACATCCTGTCGCCTCATGGCAGTTATAAAGGAATTTTCCCATTCCTTTTCCCTGTCTTCCTTCGTGAATTCAGTATCTGTGTTTTATTCAGGTGTGCCAGTTTTTTTTTTTTTTTTTTTTTTTTTTTCTTTCTCTCACTGCTCTGTTCCATGTCTTTCAGTATGATAGTGTAACAATAGTACAGTGATGTCTTTTTGTCAGTGAAATGTTTTTTTTCCTCTCTCTAAAAGCCAGAGGAGGATAGCTTCTACTGCTTCAGCTCTTCCAGTAGTATTTAAACAGAAATCCAGAGGAAGTGACTGTACCAGTTAGGCATGTATGACTGCAGGCTGTTTTGTGTTTTATAAGGTTGGTTTCAATTAGTAAAGAATTTTTGCTCCAGTCAGAGATTTGGAGAGTGACATGCAACAATTCACAACTTTCGATGAACTCTTGGTTAATATTTTAAAGTGCCATAAGGAATCTGTCTGTATTCTATGCATGTCTTTTCCTTTGGAATTTGATCGCCCAGATTTGTTTTCCCCTCTCAACCCCTGAAGTCCACTGCTGCTTTATCTTATCAGAAATTTGGCAGTAGCCTTGTTGCAGTTTCAAAGACTGCAAAACTAATTACCACTTTCTTATCTTAAAAATGAACTATCATAACTTTTATAGATATCCTTCACAATCATATCTGAAAAGCTTTTTTTTCTTTCCTTTCCCAATGTCTCCTCTCTCTCTAGATGCTGCTGAAGTTAGGAGGCATGCGTGCTGCTCTGGGTGTGCTGGCAGTCCGGAGGGCATGCTGCCACTCCCGCTCTGCCCACACTTCACCACAGACTTTGGTGTACAAGCCCATCAAAAAGGTCATGGTGGCCAACAGAGGTGTGTAGAGATGTAACAAAACATCATGCATTGTACTGAAGAAGGATATCAACTGGATTCTATTAATAATGCCATCCTATGCAGTTGCATTGTTTGAACGCCAAAGGTCACCAACCCACATCAACGATTTATTTAACCCACACCAGCAATCAACTTAACCTGCATCAGCAAGTTTAAGATCATACACACACTTCCAACTTAACCTACACCAGCATGTCCAGCATAAAACACACTCTCAATATTGAATTGTGAGCCTAGCATTCTGAAATTAATTGCCAGCTAAATATCATTCCACCTCTCGAAATTAGCTTTTTTTTCATCACTTGTCTTGCAGCTTGTATAATTTTTGTGTTAAAAAAAAAAAAATACTAAAAAAAAAAAAAAAAAAAAAAAAAATAATTTCAGTAATGTACAGTGCTTATCTATAAACCAAGTGAGTATGGCTGTTTTCAACAATGAACAAAGGTATGAAACTTTCTCTCTTTTTTTTTTTTGCAGGAGAGATCGCTATCCGGGTGTTCCGAGCTTGTACGGAGTTGGGCATCCGGACCGTGGCTGTGTACTCTGAGCAGGACACAGGTCAGATGCACAGGCAGAAGGCAGATGAGGCATACCTCATAGGCAGGGGCCTGCCACCCGTTGCTGCATATCTGCACATACCTGACATCATCAAAGTGGCCAAGGTCAGGACAGGAGAAAGTTCAGTTTGCCTTGTCTATTGATTTTTCATTGAACTACTGCTTTAACCATTCTGGAGGTCTTGACTATTAAAGAACAGGGTGAAAGGGGACTAACAAATAACATGTAGAATCAAGGAGGTGTTCCTAAAGTGCTCTGTGTGTGTACATATTAAAAAAAATGTTGCTGCCAAAATGCATTTGTGCAAGACAGTGCAGTGGTTAGTGTTATTGCCTGGGTTTGATTCTGACCAGGGTCCTTACTGTGTGTCTGTGTGGGTTTTCTCCCACAGTCCAAAGATATGCAGTCAGGTGAACTGAAGATACTAAATTACCTCTAGTTGTGTATGTCTGGGTGTCTGCCCTGCAATGGATTGGTGGCCTGTCCAGGGCATTTCCTGCCTTCTCACCGGCTCCTGTGAAACAAGAGAATAAGTGGTTTAGAAGATAAATTAATTAATAGTATACACACCCACACTTTAATTTAGTATGTCCAGTTTGCATGCCTGCCTGCATGTATGTGGACTGTGGGAGGAAGCTGGAGTATGCATGTACATATATACACTACAAGGACAAAAGTATTGGGACACCCCTCCTAGTTATTGAGTTCGGGTGATTTGGCCACAGCCTAACAGGTAGCTGAAATTAAGCACAAAGGCTTGCAGTCTCAATAGACAAACACTGGCAATAGAATGTGTTGTACTGAAGGACTCTGAAGTGACTTGACATGACACCGTCATAGAATGCTACCTTTGCCATAGCTCAGTTTGTGAAATTTCTGTCCTGCTAGATCTGCCCCTGTCAACTGCAAGTGCTGTTATTGTGAAATGGAAGCCCCTAGGAACAACAACTTGGCCAGAGTGGAGCCACTGAGTAGTGGAGTGGTGGGGGTGGCCACTGGACGCTGTACCTGTGCAAAAGTATACTGTGGAGTGACTAATCACACTTCTCTATCTGGCAGCCTGATGGACGAGTCTGTGTTTGGCGAATGCCAGGACAACATTACCTGCCTTGACTGCATAGTTCCAACTGTAAAGTTTGGTGGAGGGGGAGTAATGCTATGGGGTAGGTTTTCAGGTGTTGGCCAAGGCCCCTTAGTTTCAGTGAAGGGAAATCTTACTGTTTCAGCAAAATACATTTTGGACAATTGTAAGCTTCCAACATTGTGGAGCAGTTTGGGGAGGCCCTTTTCTGTTCCAGCAAGACTGTGGCCCAGTGCACAAAGCAAAGTTCATTAAGGTGTGGCTGGTTGAGTTTGGTTTGGAAGAGCTTGACTGGTCTGCACAGATCCCTGAACTCAGCTCCACTGAACTGAGATTGTGAACCAGGTCCTCTCATCTGTGTCTGACCTCACAAATGCTACTGTGGGTGAATGGGCAAAAATTCCTTCACACACTTTAAATCCCCCCCCCCCCCCCCCAACTAAAACCTATAACACACAAGCCTACCTAGTAAAAAGTGTGTGTGTGTGTGTGTGTGTGTGTGTGTGTATATTTAAAAAAAAAAAAAAAAAAAAAAAAATCAGGTAAATCATCCAATTTGCCCAGAGCTTGTACTGTCTCTCATTAACTGGCTAATAAAATGAAACGCAGCACAGGATGATAAGAACTTGAATACTGTTCTGCACATATGAACAGATTATTGATTATCCAATTACTGGCTGCAAAGAAATCTCTGGCAATGTTGAGCAAGTTGGCTCTGGTAGCATGGCCTTTAATTGATTTGCAGAAAATTGTTTTTTTTCTCTGACACAAGTACAATCGCGTAGGGTATCAAAGGGCATTATCTGCCATGTCTGTAGCCTCATCCAGCTGGATTGCAAATTCTGGTGCTTGTATGCAAGTCCCAAGTCATTTGTGGACATTTTTGTTATCTGCTATTCGCCAAGCAGCTGTAGTGTCAGACAGCAGTATAGTTTTCATCTTTTGAGCTGCACTGTCTCCAAGCATTGCATTACACTTGTCCCAGCTGCACAGAGAACAAGGATCTCTCCCATCAAGTATGATAGGAGAAGCCTTTGCAATATGGTATGCTGCCTCATCTGATGATTTTAGAAGACTCCGAGGAGCTTGTTGCAGTTTTTGTGAGTTTGGTTAATTCAGTTTTATGACAGTCGTTTAAGTATTTTTACAATCCTGTCTCTCACACGAGCGTAGTTTGAATATCTCTGCTCGAGAGTCTCTTGAGGAGAGTGCCTGTCCATTTTTAGCACACTCTTCTGCAAAGTGTATGCTTTGTGTTTGGGCAGAATGTTGACATTCCTACTTTCCAGCATGACAGCTGTAGGGTGTCAGTATATGACTGGTTCAACAGACACGCTGGGGACCATTGGGATCCTGGGAAAATCTTAATTTGGAGCAGCAAGTGAAATGCTGAAATAGCCACCCACAATCTCTATCTGAAATGTGTGTCCAATCTGAGGAAGAGGCAGAAACTCCAGTCTATCTCTGTTGTAATCAGTCTCCAGGGACTGGTGTAACCCTTACGTGGCAGGGTTGATGCTGTTATTAACACAAGGAGACATGGAACCAAGTACTAAGTAAGTGATGATGCAGGCATGTCGCAAAGCTGAAAGAGGCCATCCTGAAGTCTGAATTTTGTGATAATTATAGGGGTATAAGCTTCCATTACTAATTTGCTATATTAATTTCTTTGCATCAGTGCAAAACTAAAGAAATGAGCATGCCCTGGTTGCTTGACTGCATATATATAGAGAGAGAGAACTGTAAATGTTTCAATTAGTAATAAAAAAAAAAATTATAGCAATTGTTTAGACTGGATGGTGGGAAGGTTCAAGATCTACAGGTTCCTCTCATGGAAGTGTTTAAACTTTTGATGTGGCAAAAAAATGTAGGTTATGATTTTATATACACATCATATGTCGTCAGTCATTACAAATGCTTTGCCTGGAGTGTGAGCATGGAAGCTGTGGGTGAGAGTTTAAAATAACAAGTTACGTGTTCATGAACCATATAACTTTACATCACTCACATGATGTGCAGAGTGAGAAGGAACAATTCAAGCTTGTAAATCTTGTGTAACCAGCCTACCTAATACTTATGGGGTGTGTGTGTTTCTTCTTAGTTGAATAATGTGTATCAAAATTTGTGGGGTTGAAAATGAACTTGGTAGGCTTGACTTGAGTTGATTGTCCAGCACAATTTAAGCCTTGTTTAGGACTGAATTAGTCAGTCATGTCTGAAACACAAAGTGCTGGGCTGTTGGCCTGCAGCACAGGTCGAAGTCCCACTGCTGGAACGACAAGTGAGTGTCTGGTGTCTGACCCGCTGCTGGAATCTGAACTGTTCGGACTTGAGCCACTGCTGTGATTTACTTCAGTGCAGTAGTCGCGACTCCGACTTTTTTAGCCAAACTTTGGCTGAAATGGTAGCTAGCTGACCCTGTGAAAAGGGGCTTTTTTCCTCCTCAAGCATGCTGCTTCTCTGTCCTGTTTTGTATTAGGAATGCATGATATCATATGACTCTCTATCACAATATTCACCCTTTCCATACTGTAACATGCAAATCATTAAATATTGATCACTTAACCTGGATCATGTTCTCTAATTTTTTTTTTTTTTTTTTTTTTTTTGGCTGCAAAAAGTGAGTAATTTAATGTTGAGTAACTGAACCAATTTATCATAGTACAGCCATAAATTTTAGGGAAAATGCTGATTGTAGATCAGTAAAATTACTTCTTTGTATGTGCCTTAGGGATGCAACAATACAGTCTCAGAAATGTGAAACTGGGCTGTATCCCTCTCGTCAATACAACTTAGAATATAATTGACTCCACACACTCATCTCCAGGCTTTTTTTTATTGTTCTGTTTTAAAACATTGGGTTATGAAAAGGTACAAATGCATACTCCTTCACCTGGGGAAAGAAAAATGGAAAAAGTGGCAAAAAATAGACTGGAAGTGTAATATCAGTTTGCTTACGTTTAACATAACAGTACAACAAGACTACCTTACTAATTGAAACACTGGAGCAATATTCATATTTCATGGTAAACTAGATCAACTCTGCGGACATTTAGATGTTTGTTAGCTTCTGAAAACATGCCTCGTTGCAGGGTATGGATGAGGCCTATGTACCTCACCACTACAAAAGAGTGCAAGGAAAGGGAAATGGATCGGCAGTTGGCTATAGACCAATATAGAAATATCTGATCCATTACAAGCCATTACAATATGTTTGTTTTTCAATTATGTTGAAGTCGCTACACTTAATAAATTGCTGTGAGCTTCTAGTTTAGCCTAACATTTACCAGATCAGATCTTTTGGGTGTTTAGCTGAATCAGGGCATTCATATGAACTAATCAGCATAGATATTGCGGTCATAACAAAATGTCTTCAAAATGGTAACACTCAATTTTAATGTATTATTTTAATGTAATAAAAGTAATTTTGGACTCCTGTTCCATTGTATATATTTTGTACTTGAAATCTCCAGACAATGCAAAATGCAGCTGGCATTTTCAAAAACTGAATTTGCTGTTCTATAACCAGGTACCACGAAGGGTTTACAGATATGTTGCACGGCATATCACAGTACATTAGTTACAATGAGGTGCATATGCAGCCCTACTCTGTCTGTCTGAACTTTACTATACTAGCACCAAATGAATGTATATCTGTTTTGTGCCCTCCAGGAGAATGATGTAGATGCCATCCACCCTGGCTATGGCTTCTTGTCGGAGCGGTCTGATTTTGCCCAGGCCTGTGCTGATGCTGGAGTGCGCTTCATCGGCCCTGCTCCTGAGGTCGTCCGCAAGATGGGGGACAAAGTGGAGGCGCGTGCCATCGCTATTCGTGCTGGTAGGTCAAGGATTAGCTTCTGTAAAGACGGTGGCTATGAATATGGGCGCCAAGGGGCCATCTTGGTTTGTTCACTCTGCTCAGATTAACCGGTCTGGCTTCAGATACTCAGTCTTATTGATAGCACAAGTGAGCTATAATAGTTTCAGTATTGCAGAGCTGTACAATTTAGATGAATTCTCTGTGTATTCACAAAGATTCTTAAAGTAGGAGTGCTTGTCCTGGATGTGTTCCTGTCAGGATGATCATTGTAAAGACATCAATCTGATCTTAAGTCAACACTTCTACTTTATTAAGGTTTGTGAATATGGACCCTGAGCTATATAGATTTTACAGTGGAGAGCTTGTCATCTTTTTTTAACTTTCTGGTATGGAGGTGGATGACCTTCATATTGGTGACATATATGGGTTGGCGACATGATAAAATTATAATCACAATGTTTAAAGACATGATGCACAATCCACATCCGTGTTTTGTTTTTTCTGGGAGTGGTAAGTTGTAACAGTTACATTGCACAAGATAAACAGTGTGGGCGTACAAAACGGGTGCTAATAGTATTTAATGGTTAGTATGAAAGAGGGTTCAGCAGAACATGTAATGCTGTTTCATCAGGATTTGAGCTCACAATCTCCTGAAAACTGAGCAGAAGTTTAGATATAGACTGCTCCCTGTTGGCGCCTTTTCTAAATCTCTCACAATGAAGCACCACCATCTCTTAAAATGTTCTTCTGCATGTACAGTGTAAAAAGAGAGCATAGAGAACAGGCCGAACAAACTTGTCATCTTGTCTCCTGTAGGTCTCTCTTGACCAACAGGAATTTGAACCCCAGTTTCCCAGCATTTTTAGCCAGCTGCTTAGTGGTAAATTGGTCCTCTCTCATTCTCTGTCAGTTTCCCAGCACACTAATTATTGCCTTTTAAGCATCATCAATGAGTTACTTGTCACTTGACGATATCCAAGTATATCACCTATCAGCTGGACCTAATGGTGACAATATGCTCAGAAAATTTTGTTGTTGTGTTGATGTGGTGATTTAACATCATTTCACCCACGCCTAGCTCTTCAGTACTGTTTTGAGTTGATCAGTCCCTTATTGAACTCCAGTCTGTAGCATTGTTCTTTTAACATTGACTTTCAAATGAACTTTATCTCCCTTAAGGGTAATTAACCTACAAATCTGTCCAGAAAAAATAAAGTTGCCTTTTTAAAGCACTTTCTAGACTAATTACATTGCTAGAAATGGTAACTGGCATCAGTACAGACTGTGTGGATTTGCTGGGCAGGCTGGCTGTAAACAACCCCACTATCTTCACTGTGTGTGCATGTCCCTGTGTCGTCTCCTGCAGGTGTGCCAGTGGTTCCTGGAACAGACGCTCCTATCTCCTCTCTGCAGGAGGCGCAGGAGTTCTCCAACAACTATGGCTTCCCCATCATCTTCAAGGCTGCGTATGGTGGTGGGGGCCGTGGCATGCGGGTGGTCCGCGAGTATGAGGTAAAGCATGTCTGCTGCAGATAGATGATCCAACCTCAGCCTCATGTCTCACTGCTCTCACTGAGGCCCTGGCTTAAACCCTGGCTCTGCAGATAATGACAGGATTTCTGTTGCTTGTAAAAGAGAAGGATAGTTTTATTTATAGTGAGCCTAGTTGCAGTGTAGTATAATACTGCGAACTGTTTTAATGTAAAAAATCTGATTTATGGACATTTTAGTTTTAGTATGTGGCTATAAAGGGTTTTCATACATGATCTGATGGATGCATTGGTAAGGGTGTAACAATTTCAGTACATATTTTGTCAAGTAGAAAGAGGTTCAAATGGTGCATTGCAGTTTAAAGCTTCGTTTTGCCTGAGCCTCTTGATCTCTTTTTATGGAAACCAGTCACTGATCAAGCCTTGTGGGTGCAGCATAGCTAACCAAGTAAAGCAGGTTGCGATAATGCTGCCTTTGCTCAAATGACTGCTTTTTTTTTTTTTTTTTTTTTTCTCCCCCAGTTATAAATTCTAGGGGTTGTGATTTTTAAGGCTTAGCAGTCTATTTGAGAACCTTTTATTTATCTTAACCAAAATTGTGTGTTGTGACAGTCATTAGAGGACAGATATACTAAAACACCCTTTTAAGGATGGTCCACAGGTTCTCAGTAGGACTGAGGTCAGGGAAAGATGGTGGCCAAATAAATTTTTCTCCTATATTCATAGCAGCCAAAGGGTCAGTGGTGTTTTTGCAGCATGGTGGATGGTGCATTGTCCTGCATAAAAATTATTTCAGAGGGCATAATTCTTCTTTCTGTGCTATGGCATAAAATGGTTGGTAAGGAACTTTACATATCTTGCAGAGATCATTAACACCCTCAAGGACCCTAAAGAGACCTACAATCTCCCTTCCCAATATTGCGGCCCAAATCACACTGCCACCTCATTACAGACGTCAGTCTTATTGGAACCATGCACCAACCATCCAAAACTCCATCCATCTGGACCGTCTAGTGTGGTACAGCAATAGTCAATGAATCAAACTGTTTGAAAATGAGTGGTTATGGATTTCTAAGCACACTGTGATTGTTTCTGTGAGCGTTCATGAGAGGATGTCCAAAATACAGCTTTATGCATAACTGCAATCTGTAGGATCCTTCATCAAGAGGTTCTTGAGACTCCAGACACCAGCAGTTTCAAATACTGGCTTTACTGCTCAACTGTGGTGTTTTCATAGCTGCCCTTTTAGTAAATTTAACTTGTCTGATGGGAACATTCCTTAATAAGCCTTTATCTGGTGTATTTGCCTGTGCTCGGAGTTATGCTGTCACATAACTGATTTCAAAACTGTGAAAAGTTTTCATGAATTTGCAAGGCATTACACGATTTCACACTTTTCATATTTTCACCGTATTGCATGAGAACTGATTTGCTGAATAATTTGGAACAATCTAAGTAAGTTTCCCTTTAGTCAAGATCACCTGGAAACTAATTAGCAAACCTGTCTGAGATACCACTTTTCAAAACCACATGAGAAACACTTTATTTAAAAAACATTAAAATCTAAATGCTCATTGTACTGAAATCCTACTGGTATCACTTGCATAATAATTTGGAGCACAGTGTATTTAGAGAAACTGCTCTTAAGACACTTGAGTGTAAATAACCCTGAAGTTTTAAATACGTTTTACTGAATTTTTAAAAAGTTTTTATTAAATTAACAATAATATGACATGGCAGACATTCACAATGTGTGTTTTTTTTTTTTTAAATGTATTTATTTATTTATTTTTCCTTTTCTCAGTTGAGAAAATAAATGTGTGCAAACTCTCTTTGCTTCCATTGCTGCAGAGAAAGAAATCATAGCACCAAAAAAAGTTTCGTTAAACAGCATACAGTCATGATTTGTTATCAACGGCCACATTTTAGCACCAAAATAAAAGGTTTTTGCACAGACAATTAGTAAATCTGCCCATAGAGCTCTACAGAATTAAAAGACATTAGTACAGTGTTCAGGTTGGGTTCCATCACAACCCCTGGTGTGTGTGTGTGTGTGTGTGTGTGTGTGTGTGTGTGTGTGTGTGTGTGTGTGTGTGTGTGTGTGTGTGTGTGTGTGTGTTTTATGTGCAGGAACTGGAAGAAAACTATCAACGGGCCTACTCTGAAGCCCTGGCTGCCTTTGGTAATGGAGCACTATTTGTTGAGAAGTTCATTGAGAAGCCCAGACACATTGAGGTGCAAATTCTAGGTGAGTGAAATGCTTTTTAGTTGTTTATCCTGAAGCACTCTTGTTACAGGCCTTAAAAAGCTTAAAAAGCTCTGGTTTCATCCCACTGTTTTACAGCAGCTTTTATGGGTGTGTCCTTTATCCTTTTAATTATATCTTTCAGCAAGCTGAGGGAACTTTTTTTTTTTAATATACAATGTTTGTCTCAATGTTGGACTGTTTTCTGGGTGAAAATGGAAATTATATTCACAGCAAATTGTCACACAAAGTTTGTGTCTTTTATGCTGCTGTCTGACATTTTTTGCAAGCGTTAATTAACTTGCATCTACTGAGATGTTTGCTTGGAGAACAATGGAGATCAGATGTAGCCTGTTCCACGATAGACAGACAAACTCTTTTGTTAATCAGGAAGAAGCAATCACTCTTGTAAGATGGTTTAAGATATTAACAGATGGTTGTGACTGGAGCAGCAGATTGTGTTTATATAATGGTGTTTGAGATGAGCAGTCAGCTCTGTTCTTTGACTCATCTGTCTGTGTCGTGTTGTGCAGGTGACAAGTACGGGAATGTGATTCACCTTTATGAGAGAGACTGCTCTATTCAGAGGAGGCACCAGAAGGTGGTGGAGGTTGCCCCAGCAACACAGCTAGATCCCCACCTCCGAGACAGGCTAACTGCAGACTCGGTCAACCTGGCCAAACTGGTATTACTAAACGCATTCACACGTCATCAGTTTGCTCAGACTTGAAAAGCTACTTATGGGCAGAAGGGCAAAAGATATAAATCGGATACAAACATTAGAGTTGTGTATAAGTGAATTTTAACTATATGCATTTGACATTATTATAAAGGAGAAGCAAAAGTCTGGGTAGAGGCAAAAATAGTTTAGCTAGAGCAATAAAATCATTAATGAAGCACAAAAGACATTTAGATCTAGGTGTTCTTTTCCTCCCTATTCTCAGTCTTGAGGTGAAGAGGAAGAAATATCCTCAGAGAAGGTAGGGTCTGCCCCCTTTGTTAGCTTTTGTGTTTAGTTCTTATTATAAGTAATGCAATATAATCAGTATTATGTTATGCTCCAGTTTAAGTGTATTAAGGCTCGTATTGAACAAAATATTGTGTTGGTAGATTCCTACTGTATAAAAATCTGAAACTAACTGGAAATTCACCCACTTGTGCATTAGACAGAGCAGAATACAGCCAACCTGAAAGTGAAAATACATGATTAGTTTGAATTAAGTCAGTACACATGTTCACAAGACAGGTTTGTGATGAATGTAGGCATTCAGCTGTGTCATATGAGGGCCGTTAAAATGTGCCAAACCATGGCGTTACCTTGGACATGTGGATAAGATCTTGGCTAAGCCTCAGGATGTATTCCTAGTTTCTAGTGAATGTGTATCTGTGAGTGTGCACCCACACAACCACTCATGAGCTGTACTGTAGCAAGTCTTTCAGCACCGTGCTTGTCCTTGCTTTGTATTATATTCTACTCTTGTACATTCCTACGAGTATTTTATGGTCATCAGAGTTTAATTAATTATTTTTTTTTTTAAAAACTCCTCCACAAACTTGCTTCATCTCCTCTTTGCAGGGACAAAGAAACAATGATTCTTTTTTTTTTTTTTTTTTGTGCAAGGTCTGGCACACTTTCAACTTGCCTGTTATTGAAAACATTTCCCCATGTGTGTAATTCTCACTCTTTCCCTCTCACTCACTTCCTCCTCTTTATGGCCAGTACCACATTCTGCGGAATATTTGTTCTGCTTTCAAACAGTAGAGGATACATGAAAGGGCCTCTCAAAGCATCAGGACTTTTGAAGTCTGTTGTGTTCGCTTTCCTCTGAAGCTCAGCATGTTAATGATTCTTTATTTTTCTTTATTTTTTTGTGTGTGGAGGCGGAGAGTGAAGGTCACTATGATTAGGATAGGAGTGCATGTGGTGAGTGTACACTATACAAAGGAATCATGCAGGGTATGTAGAAAGGTGCTTGGATCCCTAGCTGCCCATACAGTGTGTGTGTGTGCGTGTGTATGCTTTCAGACACCAGATGGCGCTGGTGATGTTGGTAACCACTAGGCTGTGACCAAAATGGAATCAAAGTGTCCCATTCATATTGACTGTTGAATAGACACCAAACTAAGACGTGCGCCAAGGCTTTTTCGAACAACGTGAGCAATGAATTGACACTGATTGTCATTGTGTGCTGTGATCAGATTATAGCGTGATTGAGAAAGCGCTTACTGCTCAGCCTTGTGAAAAACACTGGGCTCAGAGCTGCACACGGCTGCTCTCATTCTGATCTGCTCATTAGATGTGGTGCAATGGGTCACATCGCCAAACTAATTACTCTTCGTTTTGGTGACGGCATGCCAGTGTCTTCCCTGGTCCCTTATGCTGTGCAAGTGATGCACATATGCACTTGCCCAGGGGGAGAGATCATTGAGGGATGCACCGTTTTACATGTACATACAGATACTAACACATGCACATCTGTCTCAACACAATTTTTTTTTTAAAGTTTTGACTGTATTGACTTTCACTCTATTGACCAATACAGAGCATATGTATGCATTCATATAAAATTTAGCTATTATAAAATTCAAGCTTAAAGATTTAAGATCAACCACAACTTCTTATTTTACCTGTGTGTGTGTGTGTGTGTGTGTGTGTGTGTGTGTGTATATACACCTAAAAATCTGTGCACTTGGATCTAAATACAGTTATATGTAAAAGTTTGAAAGCCCTCTTGTCCCTTTTTCTGTGTGATGACAGTATTTTTGCATAGGTCACTTTTCATTAAAAAAAAAACAAACAAAAAAAAAAACCCAAAAACAACAAACCGAAAAAAACAAAACATGTAATTTGTCTGAGGTCACCCAAGCTTCCGAATATGACTCAATAATAGTGGACAAGTAAGCTTTTTCAAATTATATTAATATTATTATATTTGTTTTCAGCTTGTGAATGCAGTGTTCACAATAACTTGAACACTGAATGAACATGAAAATAGGGTTAAGGCAATTTCTCATGCGTCACCAACATCCAGTGACAGCAGCAGTGGTACATGTTCCAACTATGACCGTAGCCTTCTCACTCTTTCACCGCTGTGTTACGTCTTGTTTCAAGTGAACTGCAGTTTCCTGCTCTGCTGTTGCTTTTGCGTGATTGCTGTGTGTAAGCATTGTGTAGTCTGCTGAAGGTGCTCCAGTATTAATGTTAATGCCTGATACTGGGCCTATCAAAAGAGCCATTAGTGGTACCCCTGGTCATTGGAAAGCTGTATTTAAATGAGAAGACTACATGGTAGCACAGCAACAGATGGTTGGAAGGGTCAAAGTAGGGAAATGCGTTAATGGTGTTGAAAAGAAATGGAGGTGTTAATAGTTTGACACCACTGCTAGCCCATCTTTACTCTGTTCATCAGTGATCAGGAACCCCCACTGAGCAGATATTATTTGGGTGGTGGATCATTCTCAGCACTTGCAGAGGCATGTTAAGAGTGTGGTGTAGAGTGTGTCAGATATAGCAGTCCAGTAGCACTGCTCAACACTGCATACACTTACTGCCCTGCTCAATTAGACACCTACCTTTTTGGTCCACCCTTTAGATGTGAGAGACCACAGCTTATCTGTTGCTGCATGGTCATCCTCCAGTCCAGGAGTGGGGAACACCATTCCTAAAGGGCTGGATTCTGATTGAACTCAAAACTAAAAGGTTTGGTTGCTGTGCCGGGCAGGGAAATCCCCAAACTACTCTCTCTGTCCTCAGTTCCCCACCTCTGCTCTAGTCCATCAGAGATCGGTTTATATTTATTATATTATATTTTTAGTTGGTGACACTGCAAGAGCTCCTGCAACACTGCTGTGTGGTCAACTCTGTGCATTGCACAATTGCTATCAAACCACTACCATGTTACTGTCCCTGCAGTGCTGAGTATGATCCACTGCCCAAATAGTACCGCCCAAATTGTACCTGCTTACCACTGATTGGATAAAGCGTGGCGAACAAATTATGGAGAGAAACATATGGAACAATAAAATGAGCTGTTAAAATGGCCAGTGAGTTTTTACCATAGTAAAAGCAAAATGCAAAATTATTTTAAACTAAACTAATTGTTACTCTTGCTCTTAGCCAGCTAAATTTTTATTTGGAACTAACTTTCACTCTTGTAGCTACTGTTTTCACATGATGAGCTGAAGCAGAGTAATGTTGCACTACAAGAAATCCTGTAGTGTTTCAGGCAAAATGTGTTATGGAATAACTTTTTCTTTTGTCCTTAAACATTTTTCATCATATTCAACATTATTTAATATTCCCAGACATTTTTGGTGCCAGATTGCCAACTCCGATAGGTTTTAATGGATTATTATCTTATGCTGCTCTAATGGTCTCATGTGTCTACATGGCCTGTGTCTGTAGGGTCCTGATCACATAGACCATGTGAAGCTTTGTCTTCTGCAAGTATGCATGGGGACTAGAGTACTCTGGTACTTATTTGAGGTGGCAATGTTCAAATCCTGATACTTCATTTTCATTATGGGAAGACACAGAAAATATACAGGCTAACGATTCAGAGAAATATGGATTTCATGTTTTGAGAGGTCTCTAAAATGTGACTGTGTTGCTACTGTGAACTGTGTGTTAATGTGAGTGCATTAGTATAGACGTGTTATTAGAATGCAAAGGTGATTGAGAACCTGAGGTGGATGGCTCTAGTGTAACTTTCCCTCTGAGTTGGCTAACTACTCTAGTATGTTGGCATATTGTCGTCTGAGGATAAAAGAGCTTAGGTAGAAGACCTTGTCTTCACTGTCATCTAAAAAGCAAGCTACAGTTTTGGATGAAATCTTTTTTTTTTTTTTTTTTTTTTTTTTTTTTTTTTTTTTTTCTTTCAGTGCAGTTAGCGGAGTTCATCATCTCTTAGAAATACTTGTCTCAAAATGAGCACATCCCTATTTTCTGTGTGGACTAATCACATGAGCAAAATTACAGCATTCACAGTAGTTGGTGTATTCAGTGTGTTAATGAAAAATTATTACATTGCTCATACACAGAAATGGGCAAGGCTATTTGAAAATGTGCTCAAAATGGGGAAAAATTCCTCTAATCACTTCAAGGACACTGTTAATCATGATGTTTTTGCCCTTTTACACCCTGCATAGCAATCTTTTTTTTTTCCCGCTCATGTGGCCCATAAGTGCTACCTTTGTGTGTAAGTCACTGGCATACAAGCATCATTCTCCCAAACGGGTATTGAACACTGACTTTTGAAGTTTTGGACTTTTAACTGACTTTCACTTGTCAAAACAGTCAGGACACTACGAAAACTTTTCTTATACTAAATAAAACTTATAGTATACCAGTAGTTACCATTTTAGTGAATTATGAGCTTAATTTAAAACAACTGTCCAGTACATGACTTGCAAACACAGCTTTGAACAGTTGAACATACTTAATCATATTTTTCATTAAACACAAAAAATTACTTAATTGCAGAAAATGTGTTTCCGTAGTGACTTAAGGTTACACACTGATTTTCAGACTTTGGGACACAGTTTGATACTGCTCACCATGTGGCCATAAAGGACGAGAATGTAGTCTCACTTCTTGCTCTAAATTGCATGGCTAAAATAAGACTCTGCCTATTAACTAAAACTTAGTATTTTGTTAGGGACATGAAACTGTGGAACGTGTGTTTGGGTTTTTTTTTTTTTTTTTTTTTTTTTTTTTTTTTAAATTAATTAATTTATTCATTATATGCGTTTTAATAATAAAAAGATTGGAGATTGTAAAGTGTTGCCAGGGGAAAGTGTAGCAAGGCAGCATAGGGTGGTTGTCTGTAGAATGAGATTAGAAACAAAGAGGAAGAGTGAAGACCGAGCCAAAGATTAGATGGTGGAAGCTGAAGGAGGAGGATGGTTGCAGGCAGTTCAGGGAAAAATTGCAACAGGCCCTTGGGGGCAGTGGGAAGCTACCTGAGGACTGGGAAACTACAGCTAAGGTGGTGAGAGAAACTGGCAAGAATGTGTTGGGTGTTTCGTCTGGTCAGAGGAAAGAAGACAAGGAAAGTTGGTGGTGCAATGAGGACATCCAGGAGAGTATTCAGAAGAAGGCAGCTAAGAAAAAGTGGGATACTCAGAGAGATGAAGGAAGTAGGCAGGAGTACTGTGAGGCTAGTCGCATAGTGAAAAGAATGGTGGCAAAGGCTCAGGCCTATGATGAGCTGTATGAGAGGCTGGACAGTAAAGGAGTAGAGGACTTGTATCGCTTGGCTAAACCGAGATAGAGCTGGAAAGGATGTACAGCAGGTTAGGCTGATCAAGGTTAGAGAGGGAAATGTACTAGTGAGTGAACAGAGAGTGTTGAGTAGGTGGGAAGAGTACTTTGAAGATCTAATAAATGAGGAAAATGAGAGCGGGAGGACAACGGGGGGAGAGATAGTGGATCAGGAAGTGCAGAGAATTAGTAAGGTGGAAGTGAGGGCAGCTTTAAAAAGAATGAAGAATGGAAAGGCAGTTGGTCCTGATGACACCTATGGAGGTATGGAGATGTTTAGGAGAGAAGGCAGTGGACTTTTTAACCAGGTTGTTTAACAAAATCCAGGAGAGTGAGAGGATGCCTGATGAGTGGAGAAGCAGTGTATTGGTCCCCATTTTTAAGAACAAGGGTGATGTGCAGAGCTGCAGTAACTACAGAGGTATAAAGTTGATGAGCCACACCATGAAGGTATGGGAAAGAGTTGTTGAAGCAAGGCTAAGGCGAGAGGTTCAGATCAGTGAGCAGCAGTTTGGTTTCATGCCCAGAAAGAGTACCACAGATGCAATTTTTGCGTTGTGTGTTGGTAGAGAAGTACAGAGAAGGTCAGAAGGAGCTACATTGTGTCTTTTGTGGATCTAGAGAAGGCACATGATAGGGTGCCAAGAGAGGAACTGTGGTACTGTATGAGGAAGTCAGGTGTAGCTGAAATGTATGTTAGGGTGGTGCAGGACATGTATGAAGATAGTGAGACAGTGGTGAGGTGTGCAGTTGGAGTGACAAATGGTTTCAAGGTGAAGGTAGGGTTCCATCAGGGGTCAGCTTTGAGCCCCTTGTTTGCAATGGTGATGGACAGGTTGACAGATGAGGTCAGGCAGGAGGCTCCATGGACCATGATGTTTGCAGATGACCTTGTAATCTGTGGTGAGAGTAGAGAGCAGGTGGAAGAGAATCTGGAGAGGTGGAGGTTTGCATTGGAGAGGAGAGGAATGAAGGTCAGTAGAGACAAGATGGAATACATGTGTGTGAGTGAGAGGGAGGCAGGTGGAAAGTTGAAGATGCAAGGAGTAGAGGTCGTAAAGGTGGATGACTTCAAATATCTTGGGTCAACCATCCAGAGCAATGGACAGTGTAGAAAAGAGGGTGCAGCCAGGATGGAGTGGGTGGAGACGGGTGTCAGGGCTGATGTGTGACAGAAGGATAGCAGCAAGAGTGAAAGGGAAGGTTTACAAGACAGTAGTGCTTCCTGCTATGATGTATGGTTTGGAGACTGTGGCTCTGTCTAAAAGACAGGAGGCTGAGCTGGAGGTGGCGGAGATGAAGATGCTGAGATTTTGTTGGGAGTGACAAGGATGGACAAGATTAGAAATGAGCAGATCAGAGGGACAGTGAAGGTGGAGCAGTTTGGAGATAAAGCCAGAGAGGCCAGGTTGAGATGGTTTGGACATGTGTTGAGGAGGAATAGTGGATATATTGGGCAAAGAATGTTGGAGATGGAGCTGCTGGGTAGAAGGAGAAGAGGTAGACCTCAGAAGGTTTATGGATATAGTGAAGGTGGACATGGAGATGGTTGGTGTAAAAGTAGAGGAGGCAATGGATAGGGCAAGATGGAGGCAGATGATCCGCTGTGGTGGATTATTATTAATAATAAAAAAAAAACGCCTGAGAAATCAAACTTTCAGCTCCAGTTTAAAAGAAATCAAAAAAGATCTTTTAAAATTAATTTGGAAAAAGGCAAAACAGTAAGTATTATTTTCACAAGTTGAAATTTTAATGGTTAGGGTTTGGCACAGACATTACCCCTCAAAGTACCCTATAAATGGTTTTGTACGTATTTAGCTCATTATTTCTGTTAATCCCTTGGGTTTAAATAGATCGTAACCTATTTCCTGTACATATCTGAGCTCTGAACAACTCATTGTTTTTTTCATTACTGTGAGACTGCAGTTTGAACTAATCCAGTAGAATGGTTTCTAAATAATATGCGTTACATACACACTGAGTGAATGTCGGTAGCTGTCCATAAATAATTGATCTTTCGTTAGTCTTTGCGTGGCCAGCAGTATTAATCTACCTGTTCATAGCCCACATCTATCAAACTGGTATGGGGATCTAACAGTGAGTACCAGTGGCTGACAAACAAAAGCCCTGTTAAATGTCTTGCATCATTTTCCTTTAAAGGCTTTTTTGCTAATCATTTCATATTGATGTAGCAAAGATTCTTGCGAATGTTTGTGCACACCTGCTTGTTTAGTCTTTCGGATCAGAGCTTTCACTACAAAATCACTTTCTGGCGCAAGGCTGCTGTGGCTGATTCTTTTGAAAAGCCAATTTAAAACCTAGCAGATGAAGCACATTGAAGCATCTAGCTTAATGATGCCCATTTACTGGGTGCCTCCAATTTCTGACGATCTTATAACGATCATTAAACGAAACTTAAATATAAAAGGATTTCAGTGCTGTTCTTTCAGAAGGCGGAGAGATATTTGAATGTGAGTTTTTAGCAGGAAGAATTCATTACTTCTGACTGAAGGGGCTTCATATGAACACAGAGCTGATGGATAGTTAGTTGGAGTGTGTGCTGCGGTTAATGTGTCTGCACTACTTTTAATGGTCTTCCCATTCCTCATTTAGTAAGCTCATTTAGATTTTCCTGTTTTTCACTAAGAATGCAATTTGCAAATGTCATGGTCTGTAGCAATTACTGAGCATTCGGCTCACTGCATTAAAACCGTGTGTGTGTGTGTGTGTGTGTGTGTGTGAGAAAGTGAGTACAACCACCTTCTGGTGTTTTGTGGACATCACACACTTGTAGAAACTTGTGATTGTTCTGTTAAATCGTGGGTGAGATGGGCTTTAAAGCTTCTCTCAACCCACTCAAACTACATCCAGGCCTTCATTCAGGTCATGGAGGTTGTACAGAAATGGCTAAGGTGCAATATGACTTGGTGTGAACTATAAAATGACCAGAACATCACCTTGTAGCTGAATGCTGCGGGCAGATATTTCTGACAACAGTTGTGCCTCATTCTGACCTCTGTGTGTATGTGAGCTTGTCACCCAGGCATATGGATGCTGGATTATGGTCAAGGTTACTCTTTTTTTTTTTTTTTTTTTTTTTTTTTTTTTTTTTTTTTTTTTTTTTTTTTTTCCCTGTTTTTAAACTTTCATCTTCAGTTAGACATCCAAAACAGTTATTTCTAAAAAGATAAAATAACTTGTCCCCATATGCCTGCATGAGGTGCATGCACATGAAGGAGTGCTGGAGTAAACTTTGCTTATAATGTAAATTTAGGCAAACGATTATGTTCCAGTCAGATGTAGGGGTAGAGAGGAGGTAACATGTGGCATGTGATGTAAGAAGGAAGGGAAGGACACAGACAACAGTAGCTGCAATTTGTCAATTCTTTTTTTTTTTTTTTTTTTTTTTATTCTGTACTTCCCACTTGTAAATGTGTATGCTACAAGAATAATAGGCTATTTACAAAGAAAGATTGAGGTCCATGATGCAATGACTTCAGTTGCTAGGATGCTGGGCATTAATAGTACACAGGTTGAATGTGGAGTATTGAGCACTAACTAAGTATAAACATTTACTTGTATGATCCAACCAACTGCAAAGGTGGACTGAGGTTAGTGTCAAACAAATGAAACCAAGAAACCAGAAGCCTAAACAAATCTGGTCCTCAGCAAAAATACAGCGGTAGCTAAGCATCAATGATGCCCTCAGTGTTCAATTGCAACACCTGTGTAGTAGTTTGGTAGAGTGAAAAGGGGGTAGAGGGAGGGAGGGAGCAACAGCAAATCCAAACCAAAACATGGGTTAATTATCATCTGTATAATTATCACAATGAATTATATAATCATGATCCAAATTGATATGCTAAGTGCTACGTGTGAGTTACAGAGCCTTACGTTATAGCTTACATCTTTCCTGATGATGATGTAATCAGTATATGAATACTGGCTGGGCTTCTAATATGACCTAATAGTTTAGAATAATTATGATAAATGAATATTGTGACATGTAAGCTCTGTGATCTGTTGGTTAGAGACCAAAACACTGTTAAACCATCACATTGGCATTCATCCTCTAAGCAAACTCATCCATTTTACTCTCTACTGAAGAGTAAAGCTCAGTTTCTTTGTTTCCCCAGAGTATTCTTTGCCAGACTTAAATTCAGTGTTATCTGTCCAAGTGGCAAGTATGGATACATGTTGATTAGATTGGTACAAAGGAAATGGATAAACAGAAGCATAACCTAAAAAAGTTATGTAAAGGAGAAGGAAATGTGCATAATATCAGCTGCATGCAAGTTACCGCAATATTTGGTAGAAAAAAAATGGGAGTCGGCACAACATTTGTTGTCCAAAGCGACTGCCATCTGTGTTGAGCTATGTGATAAAGATATGGTAATTTTTTTTTTTTTTGTGTTCATTTTTGTAGTTTAGTGTATTGTAAATCATTTTGACAAATCCATGCTGCCCAAATGACCACCTGGATGTGTTTTGAGCTGATTTGGGAGAAGTTTTTGGGACGTATTTATAGCAAAGATTTGAGTGACTATCAATTTCTGGTTTGAGCAGTATTGGCTTCGCAGCTCCTGCTTGAAACTAAAGAAGCATGATTTGGACACCAAATATATCTTGGCTGATCGACAGAGTGGAAAACTCTGCAGATTTGATTGGGCCGAGCCATTCCTTTAAACATCTGTTTAGATGTGCTCATACATAAACACACATTTTTGGGAAATGTGCTTGAGCGTGTGAACAGAAATACACACTAATTCATGCACCCAGTAGATCCGGATATAGAAGCTGAAGATAAACATGCATAATTCGACTCTATTCAGTGGTGCTAGACTCTGCTCAATAAATACTGCACAATACAAGCATATCGAGCTTGTCATTCAAACATTCAGCCTTATCTGCAGTCTCTCAGACACATGCTGGCACAAGGTAGTGCACACACGCCCAGTCTGCCTTACATATGAATAATAAGCATGGACCACTGAATTTACCCCATTCGTTCTGTTGGTTGATTAATAAACAGAAAATTTGTAGATGTGAGTGAGTGAGTGTGCATGCTTGCGTGTGTGTTTTGTATAAATGAGAAATGAGAGGACTTGGTGAAGGAGATTGAGAGATGAAATTCCTGCCCCATCTGTTCTGTCATATGGCGGAGTAAAGAGAAGAGCATAGCTAAGATGGAGATAACACTTGGCACAGCTTGCAGATTTCTCAGCACCATCACCAGAATCCCATTTCAGCTCTGACATGTTCAGACTTTCTGAACCTCTTTAGCATTTGTTGAGCTCAGCTTATCACAACAATGCCATTATTTACACTATAGGTCCACTATTTTTGAGGCAGTCACATCTGTGGCAGGCTATTGTTAGACTCAGGCACTCATTTCAATGGCTAAATCTTTACAGGGTGATTTTTACTAAAATGGCCAGTGGTTTCATTAGGAACTCAATGGGGAGAGTTTCCACACAAACACTCTGCCATACCGTTATCTATAAAATGGACAAAAATCCAGACACAATTCAGGCTTCAAGATGGCTGCTACTACAGCTGCTTCTGCATTTAATTTCTACCCAAGAACAGTTTTGTCCATTTTAATAGATAGCATTGAGTTTGTTCAAAGGGGCCTACTACATGCTGCTCATGTACTGATTCCGCACAAATGTGATTCAGTATGTGACCAACATGAACTTCTCCCGTGGTGCTAGTGATGTATAATAAGCAGCTGCATAGCTGCATGCATCCCTCTAACAACTGTGTTGTTACTGCACTATTATGTTGTGTAAAGATGTAAGAGTGAAGGGAAAATGACTGGTTAGTAGTGTCTCAAAAATAATGTATGAATCTGCAGCCAAATAACAGAAAAGAACAAGGAAAGGTGAGGTGAGGTAAAAAGTTTTTTGGTTTGTTGTTTTTGTTCTTGCTGCTAAGGATAACTTCCACAGATTTTTTTGAAATTTCTATAATAAAGTATAAAAAGGAAATGAAGAGAAGCTTACTGTTTCCGAATTGTTCACAGCAGTAATGCTTTCGGAGGTCACAGTTTAAGATGGTTTTGAGACATGATTTTGGCCTAAAAAATATTTAAACAAAAAGGCATTGCAGAATGGTACATGCAAAGTAGTCCCTAAAGAAACACATTTTTTCAGGTTCACCACCGTTATAGCATCAACATTTACATCAGAAGACATGTACGTTCACTGGTTGTGGATAGTAAATAAAATGACCGTTTTTGTTAGTCATTGTGACCTCCTCTATAAAGTCAATACGTTTCACTGCATTGAACCATTTGAGATCAAATGAATGAATGTTTAATATTTCATTGACTAAATTGTGCAGAAATTAAGGTTACTAGTTCTCTTTTGACGCAATGTCAGTGGGTCTGGCTTTTTGTTGGACAGGAAGATGTAGTGGATCCAGGCTTTGTCTCATGAACACAGCTGCAGTTAACATGCTTTCACTGCTTTCTGTGTTAACCCAGGTTTAGATACTCGGGCAGTGATTAATCTTCATGCACATTAAAGAAAAACCTTTGACAAACATGAGGCAGCATTAGCCAGATTATTTTTAAAAAAAGGAAAAAGAACAGTTAACTAACAACGCTTGGTGATGGATATCAGAATAAAGTGATCCATTGTCGTAAATATAAATATCAAATAAAGCTGATCTAATTTAAAATGTAACGTATTAGAACTTCAGACATCCAGTTGTGAGTAATATATAAATTAGTAATTTATAAATGTACATAATTTACAGCACTTTTAGTACACTTTATTTGTACAGAAATCTAATTAATGAATTAATTAGTACTTATTGTTAGTGTGACATTAAAAAAATAACTGTTTTAATAATAATAATACATCTTTGCTGTAATTTAAGCTCAATGTGTAGGTCTGGGAGAATTGCCAAGGCAGACTGGGGGGGACCCAAAAAGGGGACCCCTTAGTTTGCCTTTACATTATAGCAATCCAACAACATTTCAGTGTGGAGTCTGAATGTGGATGTGATGCATAACTTAGTTATTTGCGTTAGATTGAGAAGAGCTTAACTTTTTATTGTGCTGTCTGCATTCTTTGGGTCAGTGCCACTCCCACAATCCCTCACACACAACTGCCGCATGTCTCCATAGAAATTAATGAGAAGTGAAATGAAAATAGCCTTGCTTCGCTGTGATGATCAGGTCTGAGAAAAAATTGGAATTGAGCAATGAGGCTTGTAATATCTGTGTAGCCAAAGTTACCCAGATGATGTGCTATTCTAGCAAAATGTTCTGGTATGCAGCCAAATCGATCTGCATGATATGAAGTGTGGCCCTTAAACAATGTGTACACTTGAGGATAACCATAGACTTAACCATGTGTTGATTATATGGTACAGAGTTGGCGCTTGCTGTATTATACTGCTGTGAGTAGCATGCAGTATACAGTATATTGTCACTCACTCACTCCACTGCTTCAATTGCTTAACACAAATAGCTCATCACCCAATCACATGGCCGCAACTCAATGCATTTAGGCATATAGAGGTGGTCAGGACAGCTTGCTGAAGTGCAGACCGAGCATCAGAATGGGGAAGAAGGGTGAATTAAATGACTTTGAACGTGGTGTGGTTGTTGGTGCCAGACGGGCTGGTCTGAGTATTGCAGAAACTGCTGATCATCTGGGATTTTCATGCACAACCATCTCTAGGGTTTACAGAGAACTGTCCGAAAAAGAGAAAATATCTAGTGAGCAGCAGTTGTGTGGACGAAAATGCCTTGTTGATGTGAGAGGTCAGAGGAGAATGGGCAGACTGGTTCCAGATGATAAAGGCGACAGTGACTCAAATAACCAACCAAAATCTCTGCGGAATGTTTCCAACACCTTGTTGAAAGTATGCCATGAAGAATTAAGGCAGTTCTGAAGGCAAAAGGGGGTCCAACCTTTTACTAGCACCTAATAACGTAAATAATAATACTAGTACATAAATATATAAATAAATATAATTTTTTATTTTTTTTTTTTTTGGATTCATGCAGAAGAGCATTTGTGTGTTCAGACACTGATGTTGGACGAGAAGGCTTGTTCATCCCACAGATGTTTGATGGGGTTGAGGTCAGGGCTCTGTGTGGGTTCTTCCACACCAAACTCGCTCAGCCATGTCTTTATGGACCATACTTTGTGCACTGGGGCCTTCCCCAAACTGTTGGAAGCATGGAACTGTCTGGAATCTTTTGGTTTACTGAAGCAATAAGATTTTCCTTTACTTTTAACCTTTATTTCTCTCTCTCCCAGAGGTCACTTACTTTTTCTTCCTTATGTTCAAATCACTAAGTGGCAGCTGATTCATTGCAGTCTGTTTTTCTGTAGCTCCTGTATGACTTGGATATGGCTAAATCCCTCAAACCAGACTTCAGTATAATGAATCACACATTAAATTATTTTCTCTGCATGGTTCTCTTTGAAAACCTCTTAAATATCTGTAAATGTGTGTTTAGCAAGGATGATGCATAGTGTTTTCTGTTTTGTAAAGCTTGAGCTTGGCTAGAGCGATGCTGAAATGTATTCTCTGTTGCATCCTCAGCATATGTATTTTTATAAATATTTACTACTAGAAATTCAGGAAAGGAGTGTAGGCTAAAGTTACGTCATGTTTAGAGCTGATATAATTTGGAAAACGAAGGAAAGACTGCTCCAGCATTACAGCATTCAGTACTGCATCGTAGAAAAGCTTCAGTAAGCAGTTGTTTTGTGTGTGCTGATGCCAGGCTTGTAAAGATGAACCCAAAGTTTTTCCATTCCTCAAAAAAATTTTGAATGTCTTAGTGGAAAATTGGCCCAATAGCTTGCAGTGGTGCCTTGACAAGAGATTAGCTGTTGAGGTAAATGCAGGTTCAGTCATTAAAACATGCTGAATGTGTCCTTTAAGAACCTCTTAGGTCTTTTATTATTCTCTCTTATGTGGTTTATTTCATACCAGCAGGTATGGCTTCTTTTTAACCATCCTTTTCAAAGCGTGTGTGTGTGTGTGTGTGTGTGTGTGTGTGTGTGTGTGTGTGTGTGTGTGTGTGTGTGTGTGCGCGCGCATGCAGCTGAGGCTTCACACAAATCAGAGGAAAAACCTGCCTTCATCATGTTTCATCATCCAGCCCATAAGAGGAACCAAAATGCCATGTTTGATAGTTTAGCATTCATGTTTGATCATTTAGAGGACCAGTTCAATTTAATTCTCTTTGAATTGACCTTTATCAGCTATTAAAATGTGATTCCACTGCACTTACAAAATAGGAAACCATATGATATAGAATTCAGAACTGGCTGTTCACTTAGTGCTCCAGTCTTGGGCAGGTTTTCCTATAAGCTATTATTTCCCACTGGAGGGAAATCTAGTTTTTCCCACCTCGCTAGAGATTTCAAGTGATGGAAATCCATTTGATAGAAATAATCAAAAAATTCTAACAAGAGTTGACTGATGAAAATCTGTGTGAAACAAACTACACTAGGCAGTGGATGATGGTGAATTACTTGGCTAGTGTTTGCTGGAGTTAACATCAACGTTAGCTGCTGCAATGCATGTCTTCATTTTGTTGCCGCAGGTCATAAGAGAGCTTCCATAGATGAGTTATCTATCTAATATCCATGATGATAATTAGAGATGTGAATTGTGTGTAGGGATGACCTCCTTTATGAGCGAATTAACATCCCCACCAAAGGACAATGAAGCACGACTTATTTTGATCAGAGTTCTGTTTTTTTTTTTTTTTTTTTTTTTTTTTTTTTGGTTTAGTCCAAAGAAAGCATAGAAATACAACTGCAGCCATCTAAAAGCTATTGCACTTTGAATGAGGGGTGCTGTATCGCAGATGGTACAAAGCAGAGCTACAGTGAATATGAGGTGTCACAGAAAAGTGCAGATGAACAATGGGGACAATGGCAAAAAACAGACTTCAACTGACATTTAATGTAGGGCTGCAGGCTTACTGTTTTAGGGGACAGCACTGCTGTTGCCCCACAATTTAGCAGTAGCAGACGTAAACATTGAATAACCAATTTTATTGTTCATAAATGACAGTGGCAGGTTTTGGCATTAGATGAGGAACAGGGGCTAATAAAAACAAAACAAAAAAGACCGAGATAAGCTAATGATCTAGCATAACTAACTGGTGCAGTACTGGAGGCTGGTTGAGACTTGACTTATCATCTTACAGGGTTTTTTTTTCCCCCTTGTCCAACACGTTAGTTTTTCAAAGAAAGGAGTTTTCACTGGAATTGACCAACATTTATTAACATACATTTAGTGACACAGCCGCATCGGAGCCGGCTGTGTCTTCTCAGTCATGTTCTTAACAATGCCTCCTTGGCAAATAGCATGAAGGCTTAGCAAGGTGAATCGCAAAATGCTGTAAATACAAGTGCTCATGGCTACAGTAGAAAAAGATCATGGCTGCTCTGTCATATTATTGATGCTACACACCCATCTGACCTTCAAACACATTGTCTTCCTCCTCTTCTTCTTTCTATTTCTGCTTTCTAATCCCTCCACTGGCATCGCTCCCCCTCTTTCTCCTATGAGCCTCTTTGCTTAATTGGCTCAGAGCTCGAAGCAGTGACGATCGGTGTGAAATTTGATTTAGTGCAGACTGATCTTAATGTCTCTTACCCCCAAGACAGGCCCGGTGTTTTCCGCAGCGGCAGGGAGACGAGAAGGGGGCAAATGGGGACGAATGAGCATCCCTAGCGAAAAAGAAGGAAGCTGTTTGGAATGAAAATGTGAATGCGCTGCCCTCTTCTTCTGTTTCTTTTTTTTTTCCCCTCTGTTTTTCTGCCCTGGGGTGCCACTAGGCTTTGGTGTTGCATCCCCTGTCGAGAAGGTAACTACATTAAGGGCAGTGTGCAGCAAGCAAGACTAATGTACGTTCACCAAACCCGATGCCAGTTATCCCAAAGGCACGTTTTTGTTTTTTTTCCATCCCTTTTTTCTGTTTAAGGTAAAGCCTTAAAAATTGCAGCATTTGTTGCTGCTTCAGGAATAATTTTAATGTCTGGTCAAAGGAAATAGACACAGTTGTAGTGTTTATTTATTTAATGTGGCCGAAAATTAATAAGGCCTCAAAATTAAAAGGTGTTAACAGGGATGAGATTTGGGGCAGACCTCCCCTGAAGTCAGTCAATTTTTTTTTTCGGCATTAGTTGCTATGGTGACAACTGCAGTTCTCAGTCTTGAGCACAGGTTGGGGATTTCAGCCTTGACATGGATCTGTCACCACACTTAGTTCCAGGCCCTCATTCATTTCTTTCACACTTTCTCTCTTCAGCTTCTGTTCTCTCTCTCTCAGCAGTCCAGAGTGAGGCAACTGGAGCTGTTTAGACAGAAAAATAGAGCTATGATGATTGTGAGGCAGGTACCTTTTTATTTTTATGTCTCTGTCTGGCTGCCATTCTACTGTTCTGTCTGTTGTTCCATCTGTCGTTTTTATATATTGATCAACAGTGCCCTCCACATACTGTGTATTACTACCCTGGTGAACATGTAAAAAACCCTCTTCATAGCTTGTCCTATTTATCTTTTATTCAAAACATTAACAAAAATCTTTATTTGAAGTACAGTGATTGGAAGAGCACACCAGAATCTTAACACACCAAATATTTTTTTTCCAAGTCTATGTACGCAGCAATTGTTGACACCCCTTTATTTACTTCTTAACACTTCATTTAATACAGCTCAGTCCTCTCCTATAATGCTTGCTGAGACTAGAGAATACACAGCAAGAGATTTGAAACTATTCCTCCACACAGACTCTCTCTCAGGATCCTTCAGATTCAGAGGTCCATGCTTATGGACTCTCCTCTTCTGCTCATCATTTTTTTTATCTATGGGGTTTCAGTCAAGGGAATTCTATGGCCATTGCAAAACTTTGTTTCTGTGGTCAGTGAACAATTTGTTGATTTTTGAGGTGCGCTTTGAATCATTGTGCTGCAGTCTAATTAAATCTTCCTGGCTGAGGGTCAGGTTTTGACTTGATATCTGCTGGTATTGAGTCCATGACACCCTGTATCTGAACAGGTTTTGAAGGACCTTTGGATTAAACCAACCCCACATAATCACACATGCACAATCGTACATACAGTGGGGGTGAGGTACTTTCCTGCATGGTTATTTTTGTCCATGTCGAACTCACTGCTGGTGTTTGTCACCAAAAAGCTTGTCTAACTGTGTAACAAGGTCCCACTGAAATACCATTTCATAAGATTTAGACCTTTTCTTTTAATTATTATGCTTCAAATAAAGCTTAGATTTTGATAATGTTTTTGATTTTTGAAAAATCAAAAGGATAAGCGATGAAAGGGTGTTTTTTTTTTTTTTTTTTTTTTTTTTTTTTTTTTTTTTTTTCCCCTGCCTGTTTTTCTCATGCTGACTGCAAATATTTGGAGTTGCCTCTCTGTCTGTCTCATTCACAATAGCTTTATTTGCATGACTGAGAGTTAGAGTATTGCTAAAGCAGCACAACAGTAGATGTGAACAAAAACAGTATCGAAAACAAAAGATATAAAAAATCAATAATAATCACATTATTATAATCACAATATTAGTGTCGTCGTCGTCGTCACCATTTATAATTGTAACCACACATACAAATTAGTAAACTAATGACAGTTGGGGGCCATGGAGGGTGAGGGTAAGTGGAGTGGAAGTATGGAGGGTGGGGCTGTGGGCTGTGGGGTCTCTCAGGCAGTGGCATGTTGTTACATATCTGGCAGCAAGGGGCCTGTGTGCCCCTCTCCAAGGAATATTCGTAATTTCTCCAATTCTGTACATTTCTCAAAATTTGGGATGAATTTGTTGAATTTCTTTGTGTAAATTTCCTTCATTTGCTTATTTTTCAGTGATGGTGCACCTCTGTCTTGACCTCACCTGTCAGACAGTGACCACACTGCCTTTCCTCTCTGGGCTGCCAGGACTGTTTATACCTGCCCTGTTCTATGGCCAGGCTGTGGTCGCTCAGTCTATACTTGGTCAGGATCTGTCTCTGCTTTGTATCTCTGACGGTCAGGAGATACTCTTCCAGTTCGTACTCTGGTTTTTAGGGCCTGATAGCAGTTTAATTTACTGTGTTAATTTCTCTTGTCCAATTTTCCAGATAGTCACTCTGACGGTTTCTGATGATGTGATTTGATGTTTAGTCTGGGCTGTAAAGCAGTGCTGGAGCGAGGCTGATGTGTGTTAGGAGCTGTTAGTGGGTTAATAAGCCTCAGAACCAGCTGACTGAGGGAGCTCTTCTCAGGGTTCACTTCTTGGGTCTGTAGCACCTAAAACTGCAGCGTTTCTCTGGGGCTCATCTTCAGATGCATCCAGAAATTTAGAGGTCTTTTTTGAATGTTTATTAACAGAGGAAATCAGCCCAATTCTGCCCTGCATGCATTGGTTGTGTTCCTTTGGACTCACAGGGTCATTCTGCAGAATTTTGCATTCAAGGCTTCTGTTGGATGCTTGTCCCATCTAGTGCAGCTGTGCTCACTGAGTGGACCCCACATCTCACTCCCATACAGCGCAATGGGCTGGATTACACTGTCAAAGACTTTACACCAGATTGAGATGGGAATGTCTACTGTAGAATCTCCTCCTGATTGCATGCAGTACTCTGCAAGCTTTTTCCTTTAATGCATTCACTGCCGCACTAAAACTCCCGGATATAGTAACAATGAGGCCGAGGTAAGTGTACTGCATCGTGTGCTCCAGGGCAGTGCTGCCTAGAGTGAACTGGTACCCATGTTCCTGACACCTGGGCCTTTTTTGGATGATCATAACTTTTGTCTTCTTCACGTTTACTGCCGGGGCCCAGTGCTGGCAGTACTACTGCAGCAAGTCCAGGTGCTGCTGTAGCCCCTCTGTGCTTGGAGCTAGCAGCACCAGGTTGTCTGTGTAGAGCAGGAACTTCACCTCCTCATCCAGTAGAGCGAGTCCGGGAGCTGCAGACTGTTCCAGCTGTGCCGCAAACTCATCAATGTAGATGTTGAACAGTATTGGACTCGGGCTGCAGCCCTGCCTCACTCCTCTTTTCTGAGTGAAGAATTCTGTACATTTGTCTCCAATTCTTATCGCACATTTGTTTCCCCAAATACATTGATTTAATGACATCATAAGCTTTACCCCCACACCGCTCTGTAGAAGTTTATAATAAAGCCCTTCATGCCAAATTGAATCAAATGCCTTCTTGAAATCTCCAGAATCTTCTATTTCTCTGAGTTTTGTTTGTGTGATTTGTGGTTTTTGATCGTATGGTTGGATTGTACGTTCATAGTGTTTGAGTTTCACAGTATTTTTGTCTCAGATTTTGTTCAGCTTGTCTGTGTTTTAGATTTGAAAAGTTTCTTGGTTCTTTTCTAATTGATTGGCATTCAAAATCAAACCATTTTTCTTTGTCCAATTTTTTTCCTCATTTTTCTTTTTCTTTGAAGGTGAGCTACAGAAGATGCTGTTTGAAAAATGCTGTTGATTTTGAATCACAGCAAGGTTAACACTGCTCTTATTATTCTAAAAGTGGGTGTTAATGAAGTTAGTGATTTTGATAGATACAGGAACTGATTGGAGTGCATGCATGAATTTCTCAGAGCCCCTCTAAGTCCTGTGGACTTGTCTCTCTGTCTCGCTCGTGTGTGTGTGTGGTCTCTCTGTCTCTCTGTCTCTCTGTCTCTCTGTCTCTCTGTCTCTCTGTCTCTCTGTCTCACTGTCTCTCTGTCTCTCTGCATCTCCTTCGTTCCTTCATTTATTCCTTCATTCGTGGCTGAACATCCTTTACGTGTGACCTCCCATGACTTCTGGGTGTTTCACATCATCCAGCAATGTTGGTGCTGTGGTGCTGTGAAGTAATTACAAATTGTATCAAGCTGTGAAACTTGTAATTACTCATTTCCCTCACCCCCATCCCCCCCTTTTATTCCCCTCAGTGAAATGCCATCTGTCCTCCTCACTCCCTCCTTTTCTCTTCTCATCATTAGACCTCTCCATTTACATACCTATTGAATCAGTCTGCTCTTTTACTAAAGTGACACGGTGTGCTTTCAGACTTTTCTTTTGACTCAGGGTTGGAAAATCCATCTAGTAATTATGTGAGAAAATATCATCCCAACATAACAAATGACACAAAACACCGTAATTGTTCATCTGTGTAAGGTTTTAATGGATATTGTAGGGATTAGAGGGGAAATATGTAGTACATTTTATTTCTATATTTGAACTTGGTGAATTGCATTGCATATTTTTGGTTATGTCTCAGCAGTTGTCACTCTTGGCTCCATCACCTTCCGAGTCAACCACTACATAGCCTTATGCTGAAGGGTAGTCCAGTTAGAAAGGGTGTGCAGTATGTGGGCACCCTTTTTAATTATTGGTCATACTATTTGAACCACTCCCATCAGTGGCAATTATGCAAGCAAATATTTCATTTAATTCTTTCCCCCCATTCAGCCATGTTGTTTTCTACAATAGGCCTGTCTTCAGAATCAGTTCAAAGCAGACTTTTCAAGGACACGTCTGATTTTCCATTTTTCACTGCATGACTTTAAACAGAAGAAACAACAGTATCAACCCCTGACTACTGGAGCTCAAATGCCTCATCAGCAAGAACTGTTGGTCGAGAACTTCATGAATTGGGTTACTATGGCCGAGCAGCTGCACACAAGGCAGAGCACAAAACGCAGTAAAGTGGAGGAGCAATAATAGTCAGGGACTGTTACTCAGGGTTTGAGATTTCCCGTTCCTAGGTCTAAGGGGCCTGTTAGTGCTACAACACAAGTCCAGTACATTGTAGAGGCTTGTGTGCATTGAACTTTGTGCAAATGTTTGGAGAAGGCTGTTTCAGCATGACCCAGAGCCCTAACCTCGACCCCAAATACTGTTGGGATGAATTGAAACATCGACTGCAAGCTAGGCTTGATCACCCAACATCAGTGCCTGACCTCACAAATGCTCTTGTGGCTGAATGGAAGCATCCATGTTCCAAAGACTAGTATAAAGTCTTCTCAGAAGAGTGAAGGTTGTTATTGCAGTGATGGGGGATAGACTGCATATTAATAGTCAGGAGTTTGATGCTCAGAACAGATGATTTAGATGTTCAGATGTTTTATGCTTATGCATCATTATTGTATTCATTTGGGACTCATACCATATATTGTAATAATGAATACAAAAATAAAATAACAAAAAAGCAATTCCTAGCATAGTGTGAAGTCTGTACATAGTATAGTGTTGATTCTTAATCTTTTTGCTTCTGCCTGGATCTTTGAGCTTTTCTGTATCTCTTTCTTGTTTCCAGTGTTTTTGCCTTTCTGCCTATTTGACAGTTGACTTCAGACAAGTAGCCAGTTATTTGACTGTTTTCTGATTTTGATGCCAGGAGTTTGGTTTTAGGAAAGTTGTCCATCACATGCATCCAGTTTCCCGAGTATCATTCTTGACTGTTTGGTTTAATACCAAATCATAAAATGCACATTGTATTGCCCTTTCTTACACTACAAAAAGTGCTCTGATACTGTCCAGAATGTTGGATGTACTGGAACTAGAGGTAATGGAAGCTTATAGCCACCGGTTTTGCATTGTACAACTAGCATAGTTATAAAAGTGGACAGAACATGGACACAATTCAGATTTCAGGAGGCTACCACTGTTCTGGTTTGTTTAACAGCATAATATGGCTAAAAGCATGTGAGTGATGACATGCAGTAGTTCCAGTGTAAAACTAAAAAAGCAAACATGTCTGATCGACTACATTTGATGTAAGGAAAGAAACCATATGTTGATATCAAGGTTCTGGGAATTTTGCATCATGTAATGGTGTGCTTGTGGGCACTGCAACACACTGTGACACCCTCTAGTTTAATAGCCTTTCTTCAGTCACCAGAACATATCACTGTGTGTGTAGCGCATGGGGAGTGGGTGAATGAATGGAGAGTGCTTTGGTAATCTGCCAGCTTCTCTCTGTCTCTGGGCATGCAGGGCAGGGTTGGCACCCTGGTAAATAAACCAGCTTCACATTGAATCTGTTATGTATCTAGGTAGTGCTCAGTGGTATTAATGCGATTCAGTATCGCTGTAGCATGGTTTCAAATTGTATTTTACTTTGCATTATTTAAGTCAATGAACCAATTCTTCCAGTGTGCTGGTACTCTAGGCAAACTAAATAGGTTGGAGGAAAAGCCCCCAGAGGTAAGGTGCAACCCCACCTTATTTTCTCTCCTGATCAAATGATGGGGACAAATCTAATCTTGACATATTTACCAAATGACTGCTCTAAATCATTTTAAAATGTCATATGGATGTAGTGGAATCATTAAAAAGATGTCATTATGACAGAAATAGCTAGAGCCCTCAATTTCATTTCACATGATATTTTTTTTCTGTTGTATTTTGAACTTTTTTTTTTTTTTTTTTTTTTTAATACAAGTACAGAAGAGGAGTTGATTTTCTAAATTATACATTCTGTAAGACATGGATTAAAATAAATAAAATATTTCACCAGGCTTCATTCCCCAGGTATTGAGCCATAGTGTAAAGGTATTTTTATGTGAAATAAAAAGGGGGATGAAGGCAAAAAAGTATCCATGGTTAGCCACAATTTACCACTATTTTGCTGTTATTACCATTTTAATCATATAAAAACTCATTAGGTAAGTCCTCTAGTCATATTGAAGACTGACATATGGCTGTGTTTGCATTGTAGACATTGCAACCCAGAGTTCCTGTCAACATTGTAAAGACCTGGTAAACGTCTCTAACGGGCCTTTTAACATCAAAACACTGACCGAATTATGAAGACTTCTTAAAAAATAAATAAATTTAATCTTTTAATATCACTATGCAACACTAAAACCACTACAGACGATATATCTCTTAGCAATACATCTATGCACATGCATGACCAAGAGCAGCCTCCTGCTTGATTTTTCTTTTAAGCCAAGTTGGCGCCGCCTGTGATTTACATGAGTGCCGATTGTGGGCTTGAAGTGAGGCGTGTGATGGGAGCGGATCTGAAGGTGCGCTCTGCTGAGAGCAGCCAGCAAAGCCACACTAACACAGCGCCACAGATGAATTGGATCAGATCTGTGTGAAATCTGGGTGTCGGATTACGGGCGCTCCTGCTGGGGACCGTGTGTGTGTGTGTGTGCGCGCGTGAGTGTGTGTGTGCGCGCGTGAGTGTGTGTTTCTTCTGTGAAGAAATGGCCTTCTAACAGATTACCTGCTGTCTTGAAGCCTGTTCTCTCTCTCATCATACTCTTAGCCAGCCGGCCGTTTTAAAGGTCAACTCTAAATGTTTAATCAACTCGTTGCCTTCAAGGACCAATAATATTTTTACTGCTAATAAAATCTAGGACCTCTGATATTTTCTTTGAAAACATGAAGCTAAATTAAGACTGTTTGTCTTTGGTTGAAATAAACTCTGCATTTTAGCAGCGCTGCTTGTACCAGGGAAAGTAATTGTATAGTGAAAATCTTCATTTAGATTGTTTAGTAAATGGTCTCTTGAGTACAGTAATCCAAAGGGTTTGATCACTTTAACAAGTCTGTGGTAGAGTACTACTCCTCTAAATGTGTATGTTCTCTCTATCTCCATCTCTCCCTCTCAGGTTGGGTATGAAAATGCAGGCACAGTGGAGTTCCTGGTGGATAAGCATGGAAAACACTACTTCATTGAGGTCAACTCCCGTCTGCAGGTGGAACACACAGTTACAGAGGAGATCACAGAGTGAGTGAATGCTAGACACGTGCACACATACACAATCTTTATGACATCTCACATCTGTATCAGTTCACGCTCCACTGGTGAAAGCCAAGAGGCTGAAAACCACTAAACTATATGCATCACCTTTTAGAGCACTGCATCTCACGGTATATCTCGATGCTTTACATTTCCGTTTTGGGAGCAAGTTTACACTTACATTTACAGCATTTAGCAGACGCTCTTATCCAGACTGACTTACAAGAAGTGCTTTGTCAATCTAGAGAAAGTATCTTTGCTAGTTACTGTTACTCAGTTACTCAAGTTAGTCTGTTCTGGCCCTGTGTGTGTGTGTGTGTGTGTGTGTGTGTGTGTGTGTGTGTGTGTGTGTGTGTGTCTTTTTTTTTTTTTTTTAATAAAATAACAAACCAAGGGTGTTTTTGCAGTGACCTGTACAGGGTGCATTCTGCCTTATGCCTAATGATTGCTGGGATAGGCTCCAGCACCCCTTATAAGCAGTTTCAGAAAGTGTGTGTGTGTGTGGTTTGTTTGTCTTGTATTCAGTATACCTGCAACAGTTTGCTTTTCCATCAGAGTGGGTGCAAGCCCACTTCACTTGTGCAACTCCAATTCCAATGAAGTGGGACATTGTGTAAAACATAAATACAAACAGATTACGTTGATTTGCAAATCCTTTTCGACCTATATTCAGTTGAATACACTACAAAGACAAGATATTTAATGTTCAAACATTAAATATGGCCTGCCTGGACTGCAGGCAGGCCAGTCTAATACCTGCACTCTTTTATGATGCCACGCTGTTGTAACACATGCAGAATATTGCTTGGCACTGTCTTACGTTGCTTGGATGGCAGCATATGGTGCTCCAAAACCTGTTATGTACCTTTCAGCATTAAAGGTGCCTTCACAGATGTTACCCATGCCATGGGCACTAACACACCCCCATACCATCAGAGATGCTCTTATCAACTTCACCACTCAAATGTGTCACACCTTGTGTAAGTGTCCAGAACGGGAGAAGAGGAGTGTGAGGAGTGGATTTTTCAATCCAGCCGCGCTTGCCTTGCGCTTGGTTGGCCTCAGCTAGCTAATAAGCTAGCCATACAAACACATTTAATCAATGTTTTATCTGCTTTTAAGCTTGGGTTTAAACTGCGGTGTAGTCCGTTTTGTTGTTTTTAGCTGTGCATCTTAACTAACGAGCTAGCAGAGTATAGATTGAGCAGTTTGCAACCTAGAGCCCGGCAAATCAAATGTTATGGTTTTGAAATATCAGATAACTTAAAGTAGTTTGGTTTAGTTAAAGTAAAGTAAACTTTACTAAAGTAAAGCTTAGTAAAGTAGTTTGGCTCAGCCGCTTTATCCACTTATTTTAGGGTTTGAAAAGGCAAATGAGTCAGGTGGCAATGAATTCTCTAGTCTCTATTGCACTATACCAAAATGGACTAACAGTGTCTTTCTTTTCATTTGAATTGGACAAAGGTGGAAGTCTTTTGCCTTTACTACTTGATGGGTCTAGTTTTCCTGTGTTTAGAGTGGTTGTTTATTAATTAAAGCATTTTGATATGACATTTCGAAATGATATTTTGATGCAGTACAAATTGTCTGCTATTTTTCATTTGTGAAAGTACATTTGAATGGACAGTTTTCTGTTGGATGCTTTAGTGTCTTAGTAAGCATTAAAGCAGTTTAAATACAGTTTAAATAGAAGGCCCTGCACAAACCATGTTAATACCACATGATTTGTGTTCTCTGTCAAAATAGAAGATTATTAGAATAGTTTTATTCACCCATTTGGTCAGTTAACCCCAAGTCTAGAGTTATTACTGCCATTTTACTATGCAACAAATTACATTTAATATATATGCTTTCTGTGTAAATGATTAAAGTTGCAACTTTAACATTTCTTCAATTTCAAAAAGACGAAATATGGCAAAGAATGGTTTTCTTTTTGCAAAACAGACTCTGTGCTTGACAGTAGCTTCTGATCATATTCCAATTATCGAATGAAGGCTTAGAATGCACACTTGTGGTATGTTTAAACATAGAAATTTTGCTACAAGTGAGCAATGTTTTAACAAACTCTATAATGAGATATTAGGTGTATATGAAATGATGGGGGACCTGGAAATGTTACTGTATTTTTATTTATTTATTTTTTAGTTAACCTGTGTGCTTTTGCCATGCAAATTGAAATTGCAGTGATTTTAAAAAAAATATGAGGCAGTAAAATCATGCACAAGCTTTCCATTGTCTCCTTTGCTTCCTAGCAGAAGGGAAAATTAGGTGGGGACAGAAGTAGGTCTGAAACAGTGTGTGGAATGAGTCGATGTCAAAGGAAACAATAAGAGCTCATGGATATAAATATCTCCCTGCTAACCTACAGAACAGTGCAGAGACGTTCCCCTGCTTCTTTGTGTCGACAGGCATGCAGAAACTGGCAGAAAGAGAAGCCTGTTCTGGCAGAGAGCTTCTCTATTCTCACTTTGAGGCAGCTGTTTAACTGGAGCGATGTAAGGCATATCCGTGTGTATTCCCCGGGATTGAGAATTTTCTGCATAATTGATCCGTAGTTGAAATGTTTGCTTACAGTAAAAGGGGAAAGTCATTTTACATGAAATTTTCAGGTTGAGTCATGCACAGATTCATATCCACACACAGGCACAGGCACACGCGCGCGCGCGCACACACACACACACACACACACAGACACACACACACACAGGCATACGCATACACATGCATACACCTTCACACGTGCAAATCTGACCTTTCTCAATTTTTTTCTTGCCTTTGTTGCTTGTTCCAGTCCAGTGAATTGGCTGGTGATGGTTGCTCATGCAGAAGAAATAGGGCTTCATTCATTATAGATGTCTGTCTTGTCGCCTGAAATTGAAGCTGTCAGGCTGCAATTGGCATTCCATGGCAACCGAGTCAGAGACCCAAGTGCGTAGGACCGTTACGGACATGCCATCTAGACCTTGAGCTCCTAGTGCAGCTTGTATGTCCTGCTCTTATACACTCTTATACACTATAGTTCTTTTTTCTGCTAAACCACTCCATAAGCTAGCTGACAGCTTAGTTATACAACCACACGATCAGAAGCTGCTTTTTTCACACTGGTCTGCGATCTGCACTCCAGACTCTGACTTTTTAAAGTCTGGAATAAAAATGAGCTTACTTTCCCTTGTTACTCTCGGGGTTAACAGGTTAAAGGGGAATTCCATGGATCATAATTCAATCACTGATATCGCATTTACGTAAGGAGTGCACTTGAATGCCAGCACGTTGTCATATTTACAAGTGGGAAACTATGATCTTTCAATAAGCCTGGACTTTCCAAGCTGGAAACTCAGTTATGACTGTAACCTTCAATCTAGTTCAGGGGTGTCAAACTCAACCACTAATAGGGCCATTTAAAAATAAATAAATAAATAAATAAATAAATAATCTAATACTGGGCTACATTGGCTATAGATGTGTTCTTCTTAGTTTGTCTTAAAAATACAAACAAAAATATTTCTGTCTTTGATCTAGACACCCCACATCTTTTCTTTGCTGCAAGTTCATTAATCCTTTATCACTTTCTGAGCTGTTAAGCTCATATTTTGGGTGAAGTACAGCTGAAACACAGCTTGTGGCTTTGGTGATATGACTGCTGTGGTAGAATTGTGGTGTATCCACTGTCCCATGAATTGTTGATGGGAGAGAGGTCGGAGCACACTTTATGTTGCAGTGCATGCTGGGGATTGTAGTGCAGGGCATTGAGAAATGGGATGATATTATTAAAATACATTAGCGGATAGGAGAGGATTATGCAGCAGGCCTGATCTTTTCTTTTTCTTCTTTCTGATCTTTTCCAGACATACTTGCTCATTTTTCAATACTTCCAAAAGTTAAATGGGAGATGCATGTCAAATTATTGCTCCCTGTAACTGCTAAGTTCCTAACCAGAATAGTTGTTGTGTGAGTAAATTTAAAATAAATAAAATTTTTTTTTTTTTTCTGGCAGCTTTCTTAATCAGTGCCATGTGTATGTCATAAATTTTTCTGGGCCCATATTTATTCCAGAGGCATAGAGTTGATATGGAGTGTTGATATGGGATAGGTTCCCCGGTATCCCTATAATCCTATTCATTCAGACTTAAAAGGCAGAAACTGTTGCCAGATCAAGTCTGATGTATACCATCCCTGCTGAGTATTTGTATGCCACTGGCCTCTTCTGCTCCCTCACTCTCTGTGCTGTGACCTTCAGTTGGTCACAATAATTAAGATCAATTACTCTCGGCCGCTCTGTCTCTCTCTGCCGATGGAAAGGTAAAAGGAGCTGCCAGCTGCCCCGACTATTCCTGTCCTGTGTTCACAACACCTAATTTGATAGTCTCCACCTGTTAACAATGGCAAGTCCAGCATATGTCTCTCTTCTTCCCCTTTCTGACTCACCTGCACTTTTTTTTTTTTCCTTTCTCTCATGTCCTCTCTTCCTTTTTTTTTTTTTTTTTTTTTTTTTTTTTTTTTTTTTTTTTTTTTTTCCCCCGATGTCTTCTTTTTCTCCCTCTTCCTCATGGTCTCCCTCTGGTTCTCTCTCATTCAGTGACACATTCCATCTCATCTTTTTCATGTTTCTTTTTCACTGACTCAAATGCCTTATGTTTTCTGTCATTCTTTTTGTTTTTCTTTTCCTTTTTTGCTTTCATTCACTTGCACACTTCTCTATCTTTCACTTTCTCTGACTCATGTGCCTTTTTTCTTCTTATGCACTCTCTCTTCTCTATCAGTCTTTCTTGTCACTCCTGCTGCTGTCTGTCCCTCTATCATCCTCTTCATTTGCATGAGTGCTCCACTCATCCTGCAGTTGGTGGTGATAGGAGGTGGCTAGAATGTGTTGAGTGTAATTTTGGATGCTCTATTAGTCACAAGTCATGCCTGGCATTTACAACAGAATGCCTCCAACCCTGAAAAAAGGTAAGAAAAAATCAAATGAGTTACGTTAAAAAGTGAATATGAAACCACAGGAAGCTGCGTGCGGAGTCTCTCAAGCATAGCGTTTTTCTGGGACTTTGATGACATTGTGTGCATTTTTTATGACCACTTTGACAGACAGTCCAAAGAGGAGCCTAAGATTACAAGATGGGCATTGAATAAAAAGCTCCTTTTTGAAATCGGATCGGGTCTCTTCTTAGACTCCCCTGGTACTCGTTTTACTCTTAATCAAAAGTATGAGGGTGGAGGCACGAATCGCAAGGTTTTGGCTCAAGCCCAAGCCTACAGTTTCATGTTTTGGAGAAGGTAGATGCGTTAATGAACAAAACATGTATATCCTGGAAATTTGCAAAGAACGTGCGAGTTATGATTCATTGAACAGCCGGTCCTTGCCAGCTGGTCTTACTGTGGTTAATAGCATGTTGTCGTCATGCTCGTTCTAGAAACGGTATTTTTGTGTTCATTCAGCTGCTGAAAGAGACTGTATGAAGCACCACATGTTCATCCCATAAATGAATGGGTTTGTTTTTGAACTTCAGAACATCAATTGAAAAAGTGCTTCTCAGCACAATAGCTAATCCATTTATGAGAAAGCTTTCTTGATTTGTTCTCTGATAGATGTGTGATGTGTCTTTTTGTTTGACAAAACAGCAACCTGGGTGCAGCTCGGGGTAAAGTGCATTTCTGAAGGCCACTAGTGAACGTAGAGTGGACAGAGGGTAAGAAGGTGTTATTCTGTTGGTAAATATTCTTTCAGCAGGTTTTTGACAACAGCATGCCTTTTTAGACCATACTGGAAATTTATGCCTGGTTTTATAGGACAGACATAAATCCATACAAATGGAACAAGTTGCTAATTCCATCCATCCATCCATTTTCTAAGCCGCTTCTCCGTCAGGGTCGCGGGGGGATGCTGGAGCCTATCCCAGCAGTCTTCGGGCGGAAGGCAGGATACACCCTGGACAGGTCGCCAGTCCATCGCAGGGCAACAAGTTGCTAATTCATTAGCAAATTGAGAAGAATATGTAATCAATGGCACTTCCAATATCTCCTCCGTTTTCAATCCTGCCAGGTTTTGTGCTGCTCACCCTCAAATTCATCTTTGAGGGAGAGAAACACAATTTGTTTTAATGTATATTGAAAAATTTGTTTGTACATGTAACACACAGGTGGAATGCATCTGAAACTGAAAAAGGCTTATTATATTGTGCCTTTACCAAGTCACTATTTTACTACTGTATTGGTTATGCATTAGGGTTGAGTGATGCTTCAAAACTTTTTACGACACACATTGCATCACAATATTTAGTTCTGAGGTTTAATAAGTTGGAACAGACAAAGTAATTTTTATAATTATGCTGCATTTGCAATGAAACATGCAATGGGCCAGTGTTTAAGTACTGACAATGTTACAGTATGATTTTAAAAGCATATTGTGATGTAATTTACCATGAAAACAATACATATCTTCATATTGGGTCTTAACTTAGCCAGGACCAAGGTGTGAAATACAGGGGCTGCTGCAGGGTTTGGGACCTCCTAATCAACGTCTTGGAGTCCCTGAAAGTCTCTCTTTTCAGGGACCTCCCAGAATTTTGATAGTTATGACATCATGCTGACATTGTGCGTGAAGCAGCTAAACAATCACTGAGCTTCTGTCTGTGGTATTTTTATCCAACTAGAGGCAGCACTAGTCTGCTTGAGTGTGGTGTTGTAGCAGATTCGGTCTCCCAATTGGTCCTTCATAGCCTAGCAACTGTAACTGTGCACTGGAATACCTCTTTGTAAGTTTGAATACTTGCCCAATTTCCCCAAGAGGTTGGTGCAGAATGAATTGTTACTCATTTCTCACTGACAGAAGAGGAGAGGAGATGTGCAAGGTGGTTAATATGTAGAAGAAAAGCATTGGCGTTTCTTCTGGCATTTCTAGAAGGAAAAATTGTTAAACCATACATTTTACTGCCATTTAAGCCAGCATCAGAGCCACTAAAGCATGGGTCTCCTCCGAATACCAGGGGGTATTTCGCTCATTGGCCAAGACCTACCAAAATTTCATTATATGCCTCTGTACCTCAAGAATAACTCAACCAGTTTGTACTCCATGCTGTTACTGACTAATAAGTCTTTTGGATATTATACATTTGGGATGTTACAGGATTAAATAACAAATACAATTATAGTATATATTATATATCTGGGGAAAAAAAGTCATGTTAAATTGCATCAATTCTTTCCAACTAGCAACCCTCCATTCTTCATTGCACAGCCACTCTTTCTGTCTTTTATTTCTTTCCGCTCTGCTCCTCTCATTTTTAAGTAAAGAACAATGCTGAGGAACTATTACATTCATCATTCCCTAACCACTAATTTAATGCTCTCACAGCCACCCTGGTCTTTATTTCCTGGCAACCTGCTATTTTCAGTATTACAGTTATCAAAATCATAAGTCTTGCAGGTACTGTAAAATATCATGTCGTAAAACTAAAGGGGCTGCATGTTATTAATGACCTGACGGTTCTTTTTTTTTTTTTTTTTTTTATTATTTCCTGAAATACATGGCAGGGGGATTGGGTGGGGGGCTGTGTAGAAGAAACATACAGGGACTTGTTAGATTTGCATCAGTTTGAGGTAGCAGGCTGCTTACTGATGGCATACATTGCAACAGGCCAAGAAAGCAGGCACTTGGTAGCTGGCAAGTCGTTATCTCCTCAGTTCTGGCTGGCTAGCTGATGAACAGAAAATAAAACGAACTGGATGTCATAGTTTATCAGCTGTGACTACAGTAAATAAATGAAGTAAGACAGCTGAAACGTAGCTCTGTCAAATACGGAGCCAGCAGCTTAGAGTTTTTAACAGGACTTGCTATCTTGCAAACACTGTCCTTGTCTGAGTGTTGGCAAGGTGCTAGCTGTTTGTGCAGTGTCATTTAATGCTTGTGCTTCTGTACCTACAGGCATTTTTATGACACTTCAGAGAGAAGGAAGAGCAAAAATGTAAATGACTTCTTTTTTTTTTTCTTTTTTTTTTTATTATATCTACTATCTAAGTGGTTGGAAGGTAATCTTGTGTACGGTTTCCATTTTCCAACAGAAGTTTTTTCAGCTCTGTTACCTTTATTACAGTTTATGGCTCATTTGTGCTTTCAGGAGAACTGCTTTGTTTTCTGCTGCTGTGGCACTTATTTATAATGCACCCAAGACGCTTTGTTAATCTCACATGACCCCAAAAGTCCAGGTGTTGAGCATTTAATCTTTCTGATAGAATGTCAGGGTAAATATAATCATTTGAAAAGATGACTAGAGCATGAAGTTGGCTGTTCCAGCTCAGTTATGGGAGGCTTTTTTTTTTTTTTTTTTTTTCTCACCATAGGTTTTGGGACTTCATGTCGTTCTTTGTCATTTACAAAATAAAACAGTTTCGACTGATCATCAGAAGGATTTGAATTAACAAATTTCAGATCATACCCAACCCTAGTTAGAGATTTGGGCATCGTAATCGATACATTGTCTGGAAGTTTAGTTTTTATATTGTGCTTCCAAATCTGAAATTGAAAAAAGAATGAAACATGGCTTATGTCAGTTTGACAGGACCATAGAAAGAAATTCTTTGCTGGTAGTTTTAACAGCACACCTCACTTCCATATTTTTCAGTGGTTAAGCACTTGTCAAAGCCTAAGACATGTTTTTTAAATAGCTGCTGTTTTGAACAAGCACGAGAAGCTGAACAGCACAGTGTGAACCAAAGTGTAAGCTCAGGGTCACAGTGCTGCATTTAATGGATATACATCTTTCCCTCTAAAACTAGCAAAAAGGCATAACCATGCTTACAATCAGTAGGTAGATTTGTTCCTGGGCTAATCCATTTTCCTTGAGTCATAGAAGACCTTTTATTTTTCTCACCACTGTAAGATAAAGCTATGACATGCTGTTCCCTGAGAAATAATCCTGTTAACATCATCTGTATTGTACTTGGAGCTTTAATAGTCTCCATTTAAGCAAGCTTATCTCTGAAATGGGTGTAGGACAGCTGCACCTGTGCATTTCATGCTCAGTCTGTTTAAACATTCAGTGAAGCCCTGATTTAGATACTAAATGTAAGCTAAAATGGGATAATCTTTCTTATTCATTAAACCACCTGTATTCTTGTTCTTTGTGCTTAAACATTTGCATAGTCTTATGAGGCAAGTATGCACAGATGGATCACAGATGGATGACAGATGGAAGGAAAAAACAGCCTAAAGTTTCTTAGTAAGGTATTGGGCCAACACGATCTCTGCCCCTTGGCATAGATTCTACAGTTCTCTGGAACTGTTCAGGAGGGATGGAACTTCATTCTTCTGAAAGATTCACTCGGTTTAAGTTTAGATGAAGGTGGTGGAGAATGCTGTCTAACACATCACTCCCAAAATTTCCCATACGTGTTCAATTGTGATGATGATGATGATGATGATGATGATGATGATGATGATGATGCATATATAACGCTTTTCAAGAACTCAAAGGTGCGAACAGGTTTTCAAAATACAGAACAGTAAAGACAAACATGAGAACACAAGTCATAACATTGCAAGCAAGAACATAGTAGAACAGTTATAAGCAATAGGAAAAAAAAGAGGTTTTAAGTTTAGATTTAAAAATAGAGACAGAGTTGGCCTGTTTGAATGTGAGGGAAGAGTTCCAGGAGGAGCCAGCCTAGAGAAAGCACAATCACCGTATCCATGTAGGTTGGAAGGTGGGATAGTGAGCAAAGACCATAGTACGCCATTCATTGGCCCTTTGTGCCCTGTGGACATGGCCATTGTCGTCCTGGAAGAGGCCATTCTCATCAGGCTTGAAATGTTTCATAGGATATATACAAACAAAGGTAATCAGTCAAAATAACTGATTTGCAGTAACCCTTCCCTCTAAGGAGACAAGTGGACCTAACCAGCAGAAAGCCCCCACAGCATAACAGAGCCACTCAACCTCCTTAGCTGCAACCGTTCTTGTCTGCACTCTTCTCTTGGTGGACCCCACTTGTGGAAAACATGTAGGGGTGGATTTAGTGATTGTACTGATCTTGGTAAAAGACAGAAATGGGGCCATCTGGGTGCACATTTTTAAAATTTGAGGTACTGTCTGGGCTCCTGAGTGACATGTTTACACCGCAAAAAATGTATATCTTGTCAAGTGAACTCATCTAGTTGATCATCGAGTGAATGAAGTGATCTCTCTATTCTATATCTATGTGATGTCGTCCTGATACAGTTTGAGAGACTGATTTAGTAACTTTTAGTTTACTTTTTTCAATACTGGGACTATCTGTACTTAACATTCACACTAACATTATGTAAAGTCTGCTGAATCTGTGCAGCACTCAAGTTAACTTTGAGAGTGTAGCGTCAAAGTTTTTACTTTGCTCCGTCTTTCACAAAGTCCTAATAGCAAGAGGCACAAGTGAGCGACAGCAACAAAACCTAAATGCTCCCGTTATAACTAGCGAAGCTGTGTATGCCTACTGAGAGCTGCAGAGCGTGAGGCAACAACCCTTTTTTGATGTACAAAAATAGTTTGTTTTTTATGATTTGCATCCGTGCCATTCCAGCTCAGAATTGATGAGGAGAAACTCTTCCATTACATTAAAGAAATGCGGGATCTTTGTCCTTTTCAGTATATTTTATAAGGATTTTAATAGAAGCGAAGCAATTTGGAGAGAAATATCCAGAATGCTGAATGTTGGAGGTAAATTAATACCTTTTGTTGTCACTAGTTGATGAGGATACTTTGATAGTTACCTAACTACACTTAGGAAATGCAACAGCTGCCCAATGAAATGGTGTAGCAAGGAAATTCACCCATTTTAGCTGAAGTCTCAAGCCATGCTGTGATATGTCTGTGGTTTGTTTACATTTTGATGCATATTTGCCCTTTCCAGTGCAGTTATCCTGCTAATACTACTAACACTCGCTTGCTGTTGCTTTTGTGTAGGTCTACTGCAAACGAATAAATTTTACGTCTCAACATCCATAAGATCATGCAGAGAATCTGCTTTACACGGTTATATCATGTAACAAGATGGGATAATGTGTATAAATATTTCAGAAAGTTTCTTGAAGGTGAATATCTACAATATTTCTAACTTCTGTTTTTCATGGGGCTCTTGGCTCATGGGAGGCCTAGGTGGCTGCCTACCTTTGCCTAGTGTAAAGACCACCCCAGGAGAACATGATGACTCATCTAACCGTATCACTTTTTTCCACATATCTGTAGTCCAGTGCCAGTGTTTTTTTGAACTGAACTCTCAGATGTGCATTCATCTTTAAAATGAGGGGTTTATGCACTGCAGTCCTGTTTGTGTAGTTGTGGACGGACTGTTCTTGCTGACTGATATGCAGATGAGGCCTCTAACCAACCACAGAGTGGTTTGTTGTTTGCTGGGGCATCTTGACCAAACCAAAAGATGAACGTTTCTGTGAGTTTTGAATGAATCCAGATTTTCATGTTGATTTCAAACAACTGCATCTTTTCGGCAAAACTGATTTGCATTTTATTTATTTATTTATTTATTTTTTATCCATACCACACTAAGTGCTGTTATCGCATTAACTAGGATACTATTGGCTCTCTGTATGTGTGAAATGTTGGGACTCTGGGATGCTGGTGAGCAATGAGAGGTGAAAAGAGAGGGGTGAGAACCCATCTACCACCCACTCCCCCTCGCTATGAAAACATACCTCTCCACAAAGGTGGCCATGCTGAGATAAAACAGATGGCATAACTACGGCTTTCTTTATATCAAAACATTGTGAACATCTGCTACAAAAAGAGAAATCTTTCAACAGAATAAAGACTTTGAGAAGTGTTGACATGATTGCTCACCTATGAAAATCCAGCTTACTTCTAGTTTTGTAGATTATATACATTTTCATCAAAAAATATTCCATCAGCGATTTCAAATGCATAGCACAAAAGCAGAAGGAAAGTGCATTTGATGACTTCTGTGATAAGGGATTAACATGCTGCAAGGCATTTCACAGTTGCAATATGTAGATATAGAATTGTGATGGGTATTTTGTCTATATGCTGCAACTCTTGTAATTGCTTTGCTACATTACAGAAGGTTATTTAACACACATACAGGAGGGCTCTTTGAATTTTTTTTCTATTCTCCACCAACCTTTTGATTTACTTTGAATATCTGCCCCCAAATATACTTTTAAAGATAATTTGAAGCACAATTATGTTTAGGACGCCTGCTGTAGCACTATAACTTTGCAGGAGTGACCATGAAACCTCCCATGAGAACAGTGTAACAAAAACAATGTCGGAGGAAGTGAGGAAGACAAGAGTAGATCTCAGACTGACGTGAGCCAAGAGATAAAATGATGCCAGGCAGCCAAGGCCAACAGGAAAAGAATGAAAACCCTACAGCAGTTTGTACATCCCTGCCAAAGTTATTTCTGAAATTTATGTGACGCAGGCTATAACCTTATGTGTTATTGCTGTCTCATGGACTTGTTGTTTTTCTGATTTGCCAAAAGTCATCTAGCTTAAGTCCTATTTCAGGGTAGCCTGCAAAGAATTAATCTCAAAGTTTGGTCAGTCTTTGTGAGACTCTCACCAAATAAGCCTTTGGTTTGCTGTTTGCTGTAATAAAATCCTGTAATATTACTTTACCTTGTAAGTCGACATGGTTCTTTCTCTTCTGCTGCTGTGTTTGCAGGTGTTGTGCTGAATTCTGTCTCTGCAGCGGAGTCCAATTCCCCTTTGCATGCATGCAAAATTTGTATTCCTGACAGTGGTGTAAAAGTGAAATATACTCTGCAAATGTGGAGGGAGCTCAAGAGCAAAAAATACCAATTCTCACATAATGCTGCTCAGAACTTTAATGGCAGTTTTTTAAAACTCCCATGAAAGTTCTGAAGCCATAATAAAAAAACAGGAATGATGATTCTGTGTAAAGTAGTTGTTCTGCAGTTCATTGTACATTATGTCTAGCTGACGCACAAAATCGATCAATAAACTTTTGTATTTATGCTTATTAGGTTTTTCATTAGCTCTTCGTCTTGGGCACTTGTATTTGAAATTTTGATGGAAGGCAGTATGACCTGCTAATTGCCTTAATGAGCTCAGTATAGGAACATATTTGCAGCCTGTTATTTTTTTTTTTTTCATAACTACTGTTGAAGCTATAAATATTATTTAGAGATGTGCATTAATACACTTGACGTGCATTTAAATGTTAATTTCAGTTTAATACATGACCTTGAGAAACTCCTAAATGGATGTGATTATAATGTCACTTTAGCTACCAGATCAAATTAAAATGGGCTCAGTTTATTAAACAGTGAGACAGAGTCCCTAAGAGTGCAGGTATTTTTATGAATGTAGAGAAGTGAAATGTGGCTGTGTTGGAACACTTCTCCAGTGCTTTGTCAGACTACAGTCACACACTAGTTGTGGTCCAAGGTGCTGTTGAGAGATTCTCTTTCAAGTCATGCTTGCCTAATGAGCTTTTTTATCTGGAATACAAGCAAATTTTATTGAGAATAATTCTGTGTTTTGAGAGGGGATGGGGGAAGGTGATGAATTGAAATGAGTCTCTTCCATTTGAGTGTGTTGCTCTCTGTCTTCACCACAGTTCATCTGTCTGTACAGTATCTCTGTAAACAGCATGTAGATTTCCATACTTGTGCTAGGTGATGTTGTCTATATTGGTGGTGTCACAGGTTTAGCAGTATTGATTTGATAACATAGTAATCTGTAAAGCGTGTTATTTGTTGAATGCTTCTTGTTAATAGTTAAAATAGTAAGTGTGAAACGCCGTCCAGACCCTAAGGCTCAAATTCTTTAAATTCTATACTGACCTTGGCTAAAAAACAAACTGTCAATTTAAATTGTCAATTTATCCTTTTATTTTACAGTTGAAATACTAGGATTTTGTAAAAGTTAATTAGAAATCGGTGCTCCCATGTGACATTTATTTCCAGTATGTTCAATATATTAAACTCAGCAAATAAAGGGAATTCATGCACCAAAATGAGGAGAAAAATACTGCTTAAATTTGATCCCTGTAGGGAAAATATTTGTACAGGGTCATCCAAACTTGTGCACATAACAGTACACGATCATCTAAGTGAAGCAATACAGTGTATTGTATTATATCAGCACACTGTATTGTCCTGTTTTATTATTTGGTGACTAGAATGTTAGATTGGAACACTGTAATACACATGTAGTGTATCATTACACCCCTGATATGGCCTTGCCACTAAAACTTAACAAAAAAGAAATTCTTCAGATTAGTGCATAGACAGAGAATATGTGGACCAAAGAGAACTTTAGAAGCTGATGCTAATAGATGAACCTTAATCTTAAATCATCTGGTACTATAATAGTGTGGGCTGTGTTGGAAACGCGGTGAGTGTCATGTTGAGTTTGAACAGTGCCATCCAGCCCTATTTTGAGCACATTTTTGAGACTGGTATCTTTTTGGCTGCGTTTCTGGTGTAGTTAAAATTACTTTTGTGCTATCCCCCATGACCACAGAGTATGCAGAGCCTGTTTTTTCCAGCTGATCAGCATTCATCTTTGTTGTCTCTGTGCTGGATTGTGGGTGGGCTGTCTCTGGGTGACCTTGGTAATGGGGTTCTAATTACTCGGAGTTGTTGCTAAATTACAGGCGCTCATTTGTATAGGACTTTTTTTTTTTTTTGTCTAGGAGAGATTAGACAAGGACATTAGGCTGGGAGATGGATATGAAGGTGTGAGAGAGGGGGTTGGCGAGCGAGCGGGAGTAAGCAAGATGAATTAGACAGATGGCTGGACGCTGTTGTAGTCTAAGAGGGCACCGGCTGAGACATTAAAGCCTCGAACCCACTTCCACTAGAATATCGATTCGTCTTTTGAACATGAGCCTGGGAAAAAAAGTGGCAAATGGCTTTGGATGATTTAGTAAGTAGTGAGCTAATATTAAGTGAAAATTGGGGTCAGGGAGTACGAGGTTAGTAAGTAATGAATAAATATGAACTGAAGGTTAAGGGGTTGATGGGGAAGGATTTGTCAGGCAGGCTTTGGGTTATTTCCACTCGTGCCGTGATCGAGAACGATGATTCAGCGCGTGTGAGTCACTCTCATGATCCCATCCTTTTCCCATCAGGGGGTTTTAACCCCTCGCCGTCCAGCTGTGCCATGGCTGCGGGCCTGCTACGTTCACTGCTGGCTCGTTATCTGGCATTAGGAAATGGAGCTCCACTTGCCGCCAGCTTCATTTAACATGTCACATGGGCCATTTTTGTACTCTGAGAAAGAAGGCCAGGGACATTGTGTTCGAGTGGAAAGGGCTTAGGGAGAGGATTCTGCTCAGCCTTGTTGCTGCTCCATGGATAGATTTTTCTTATATAGCTGTAGAAGCTTTAATAGAAACGGTGTTAAGCAAAAGTCTGAATCTTGGATTGTGTTTTGCTAATTTAAGTGAAACCAAGTTACTACATCCTATACATGAATCATTCAAACTTTTTATTTGGATAGTCCCCTATAGATGATCTACAAATGCTTGTCATTAGCAAACTTCAAATCAAATCACGTTTGTCACATCACATTTACACAGGTGGAAAATGAGAAATCTTTGGTGCGTAGCCCCTTTATGGACTTTAAATACAATAAAATATATAAATATAAAATAAAAAAATGAAATGTTTTTAAAAATAAAGAAATTGTATATATTAGTGCAGTTTCTATTTATTTGCTGCCGTTAACATTTGGGGAAAAAAAAATAACCCTAACATAAGATGTATACTGTAGACACCCAAACCTTTGCATGCCAGTGTATCTGATTCATTTTTAAAGTGAATTAATGAATAATGTATGGTTCTATAGTTTTATAGTTGTTTTTTAAAAAGGGTTCTATATAGCAACAAAAGTTTTCAGTTGTTGCAATGTCAAATTTGTAACTCTTTTTGTGCCATTTTAAAATGGCTTGTTTTCTGTATAAAACCATGTACAACATTCTCCATCAATCTGAACTACTTAATCATTCAAAAAGCCATTTAAGCATGCAAGTGTTGAATGTTCATAATTCTATGTAGAAGCACTGTCTTTGCTGAAGAACCATCTTTTTTGTCAGCATAGACTAAATGACAAATGTAACCACAGAAAACACAAACTTGATCTAAACCTGTTAACGGTGTGATAATGTCATTTTAATCACCTGGTCGCTTCAAAATGATTAAAAGTGAATTACTTGGAACAAATGAGACGCATGTTATGGGAGGGTTATAAAAGTGCCAGTATTAGCAAATGTCTCGCTGGTATTTACTGCTTGGGATGATGATGATGATGATGATGATGATGATGATGATGATGATGATGATGATGATTCATGTGCTTGACTGTCTAGCAAGTTTGCACAATAATGTTCCTTAACCATTAATGACATCAGCCTTTCATGTACTGAGATTGCAGAAGTAGGAAATATGCAAATGAGTTTCTAACCAGTCACATGTTCTTGGAGTGTTTGGAGGAATCCAGGCATTCACAAAATCCAGAATGAATTCATTCAGCAATGACATAGACGAGGGATGTACACGCGTAAAAAAAGGTGGTGCTTTTAAGGGTTCTTTAGTAAAGACAATGATTCTGTATAGAACCATTAACACTTAACAACTCATCTGCCTGCTTAAAATTCTTTGCAAGGTGAATTTCTTAAATTGCAGTATCTGAATTGTAGTGTGACACTAGTGCAGTCACCTAAAAGGTTAAGGTTTTCCTTCATTAACAATTACTGATGCTCGAATATCAAAATTAGTCATCATGCACATCCCTAACATGGACAACAGTTCAAACCAGCGGACATATCTTTTAGATTAAAGAAGTGAGTAATAAAAGGTTGGCCTAGCCGTTGAAAGGGTTTTCACCATGTCAAATTAAGGCTTCACTAATAGGTTTTCAATCTATTGGAAGGTACATTTCAATCGTTGTATGTAGCATCATAACTGCAATGTGGAATTTTGTCCGTATCATAGCGGCTAAACACATCCTTTCCTTTGTTAGAGTAATTGGCTCTAATGGGTATCTGGATAAATTTTTCACTCCTTTTTCCAATATCACAATATTTATCACAGGGATCTGAAATATTGCTTTGTGATTTTGCTCTGCTTTCTAGGTGTGTTTTGTCAGTGTGGTGAAACAGCAGGCAGCTGTTGGCAGATCAGATCCAGTGATCAGTAAATAGTGGAGGGGATGACAACTGTTTAAACAAACTGGTCCAGGCAAACACCTGTGTTCTCTCATGGCCAGAGATAAGATGTGTGCCTGCAGGTCTTTGGAGTGTACTGAGGGCTGCTCTGCCTCCTGAAATGGAATCAGTTTTACTCTGTTGTTCAGACAGTGAACTCTATTCCTGTATGTGGCTCCATAAAATTCTATAGTTTGATTTGGCTATTAAAAAAAAAAAATTACCTTAACCTGATTTGGTTTTAACTAATAATCTGAAACATGAAAAGAGAACAAATGTCTTATGAGAAAAAAGTCTTATGAGTGGCAAAGTTTTCACTTTTATGATTTTTTTTTTTCCCCTTTTTGATAGCTTTTTAATGATGTATACAAAATGTGAATGTGTAAATTATTATTATTTGTAACTAAGATGGTCAGCTCTCATTTACTGCTCATTTTAGTGCCTATTTAAGCTCATTCTGTGGATTGAAACGGAGAGCTGATTAGGGGGCGTCTAAAAATTATCACTGTCTGAGCACAATGACTGGCCATCATTTGTGTTCTACTTGCTGAAGGCTGTGCTGGCTCATGTTGGTGCAGAGTTTTTCGAATGGCCTCTGTTTATGATTATTGAGGGAATGAAAACAGCAGATTTTTCATAAATAATTAAAATAAGCAAGCAAGAGCAGCATAGATGTAAACTATTCTGCGTTTTGATTACAAATCGCATTTATCACAGTCTCATAGCTGTGGCTTTTTGTATTATATTGTTTTTTTTTTTTTTTTTTTTTTTTTTTACATTATGTTAATTTTTTTTTTTTTTTTTTTCCCTTGATTTCTGAGCTTCAAGGTTTGAGTATACATGTCTAAACTCAAGCATATGCTGTTACACAGATTTGTAATTTGTCATCTTTATATTTAAAGTATTTTTATATATTAGGTTTGGCCGTATCGCATAAATGTGAGATCGGTGGCTGTGAGATCTGTGCGCGGCACAATATTGAAGTCACCTATAATCCACTCAGTTTCTTGAAACAGTGCAGTTTGTTTAAGTTAACTTGTTTAAAAGTCTAGGATTTTTTTTTTTAATTAAACACCATCTAAAGACAAGTAATCCAAAAGTAACAGTGATCAGATTACATCACTTCAGTACAGTAATACTTTGGATTAGGTTACAGTTACATTTTTAACAGGTAATCACTAATCTGTAACGGAATGCATTTTTTGTCTCAAGGCTTATTCTTTTACCAGTGGGTATACAGAATCACAAGCCTTGAACACGTGCAAAAAGAATGTTTACCATCAAAATAAGACACTGGGAGAAGATGCACTGTAAAATTGATTCAGAATTCAGGAGTTTTATTGTTATATGCACAGTAACAGGCAGTTACACTCTACAATTAGGTTCTTACTTTCCTAATCCTCCATTCACAATGAAAATAAAAATGAGGCAACATAAATAGGTAAATTTTGTAGTAAAAAATGAGCTGTTGTGCAAAAATCATGACAGTAAATGTGATGCAGCTGCAATACGTGGCTCACAATCCAAAACTATATTGTCTTAGCCGAAGAAAAACACTCCTACTGTATATCTTAGTGGAAACAAGCTTAATAAACTTAACTTTCATTTTTTAATTTTATCTCCAGCTTGTTGAGAACTCAGAATTATTTCACTGCCTTATGAGCAAGCAGATACCTTTTGTGTGGGTGTATGTGTATATATAATATATTACTGTGTATGTATGTGTGCGTGCACATGTCGGTGACAAATTAAAAAATGGAATAAATTAGTGGATGATGAGTACAGATGTTTCTAGACAGGTGCACTGCCTGATACAATTAAGCAATTAACATTCAGTCGACCTCGATTTTGTATCAGGATGGCAAGAGGAAAAGATCTAAGTGGCTTTGAAAGAGGGCTCATTATTGGGACATGAATGGCAGGCGCTTCAGTCATGAAGACAGCTCAAATGGCTAATGTTTCAACAAGGAACAGTGACTAAATCTGTGGGATTACATCAGTAAATATGGATGGAAATTGTAGTTGAAAGAATGTCAAAGCAGGACATGATTAGACAGTCAGCGAGAACCGTCCAGTGATACTGTTGTAGGGCTGCAGTGCATAAACCCCTTGTTACAAAGACACATGGCCATTTGAGAGTTCAGTGGTATGAAAGCATACATATATGTGGAAAAAAGTGATATAGTTGGATGCGAGTTGTACTTCATGTTCTCTGTGAGTGCATGTGTAGCGTACAGCAAGAGAACAGTACAGGACTAAATGCTTGAGCTTGAGTCTTGGGAGTCCACTGGCTCCGTTATGCTATCAGGGCATTTTGCCGCAAAGTTTTGGGTCTACATGTCCCCTTAGAGGTAAAGGTGATCTGCAAATCAATGCAAAATTATTCTGACTGATGACCTTTATCTTATCATGAAACATTTCTCTCATGATGGGAGTGACAATGCCCCCATCTACAGGGCACCTGAGCTCACTGAGTGGTTTGAGTATGAGAATTATGTAAATCATATGCTATGTGCTTCCAGGTCACCACATCTCGGCCTAATTGAACACCCTATGGGAGATTATGGTCCAGTATATTAGACAGCACTCTCCACCACCATCATCAGAACACCAACTGAGGGAATATCTATTGGAAGAACAGTGCTCCATTCACCAGTACAGGTCCAGAGACGTGTAGAATCTATGCCATGGTGCATTGAAGCTATTCTGGTAGCTTGTGGTATCACTTGTCTGTACATGGTTACATCACCAATGACTATTCTAACGTTTATGTACGAAAAGCAAGTGCATGGCACCTTTTTAATGAATTTTTTTTTGCTTAATCTTACATTCAGTATCTAAATCAAGGCTTCATTAATTGTTTAAACAGACAGGTGCAGCTGTCTTTCACCCATTTCAGAGGTAAGCTTGCTTAAATGGAGACCATTAAAGTTCTAAGTACAAAGCAGATGATGAACAAGATTTTCTCAGCATGTCATTGCTTTGTTTGATAGTGGTGAGAAATAACAAAGGTCTTGTGTGACTCAAAGCAAGCCAATTACCCTAGGCAAAAATCTACATACTGAACATGAGCATTTGAATTTGTTCGCTTTGTAGGGGGAAATGTGTATTCATTAAATGTAGTACTGTAACCCTGAGCTTCCCTATTTGAAATTTCATATTTGTTCAATATAGCAGCTGTTTGAAAAAACTAATCATGAGATTTGACAAGTGCTGAACTGCTTTAAGTATGGAAGTGAGGTATGTTAAACAACTAGCAAAGAAATGGGACATGGACGACTTTTCTAATGGTTCCGTGAATATGATATGGCCTATGAATCTTTCCTCCTTCAATTTGAGAAGGCTTTGGAAGCGCATTTCAGTGTACACACACACACACACACGCGCGCGTGCACACACACATGCACACAATATAGCCAAAATTATACACCTCTACACACCTTCATGAGCTTGTTGGACATCCTGATCCAAAACATGGACATTAATACAGAGCTGCCCCACCCCTCTGTGTGGTTTCTACTCTTTTGGGAAGGCTTTCCACAAGAGTTCGGAGTGTTGGAGATGAAATGTGACTAAATACCATAGAGGACACATTTCCAGTATCCAGAATCTAGTGTCTGCATGCTTTACACCACTCCAGCTGACTCTTGGCATTGTACATAGTGATTTTTGGCTTTCATCCAGCTGCACAGCTATTGAAAACTGATGTTGCTTCCAGAGGCAGTTTGGAACTCTGTAGTGATAAATGCAACCATAAACGTGATCATTTCTACGCCTAGTCACTTACATGTAAAATTCTATATGTATATGTCAAACTTTGCAAGACCAACGATAAATCTAATCTTAAACTTAAAAAAAAAATTGTCAAGAAGGTTTTGTTGGCCCTGATATTGTAACTGTAGGAAATACAGAGGAAAAAGTCACAACATTGCTTTCAAAACATATTTTCAGGATAAAACAGTTCTGAAAACCTCGACTGACAATTTGTGAGTGGGTATGTGGGGCTTCTGTTCCCAGTCTTGCTAGTCATTTACTCTGCCACTGCATATGCTGCTGTCTGGCAATTAAAATGGAATAGAAAATAAGATTGAATATATTAACAGCGTCCCCTCTCCTCCTCCAGCTCCCCAAACCGCTGCTCCAGCTCACACCTCTAAGCTCTGCAGTGTCTGCTGTTTTGCTGTCCTGCTTTTCTCCTCTTTCCTTCTTTTTCATTCATTCTTTTCTTTCTGTGCCTGCCTTTCCTCTCACTCCCCCTCTCACTTATGTTTAACATTTCTCTCACTTTCTCACAATCTTGACCGTAGGAACTGGAGGCTACAGAAATTGTCTCTCTGGAAATGAAAATGGGGGATGGCAGTTGGGAGGGTTTGTGTGAGTGCGTATGTTCTCTGCAAAATTTGCATTTCCAGCATGCTATTGTATGCCTTGACCAGGAGTGCATCTGCATAAATTAACACCTACATGAGACGGGGAGAGAGAGAGAGAGAGAAAGACCCAGAGACCGAGAGAGGGAGAGAGAGACCCAGACAGACAGAGACTCTCCATTCTTCCCTGGAGACAGTCTTGTACCCCTTTGCTAATAGCTCTGCATACGGGTTTGTAGAAACGGCATATATGTGCAGCGCGCGCTTTCACTCCTACAGATTAGTCCGATCAGGTGGCATTCATAAAAGCAGCTCGGAAAGATTATTCCTTCTGCAGTTACAAATCAATTCCTCTAGGCACTTTGCATTAGTACCACATATTTGAGCGTATGCGTCAGCTCAGCCTCTTTCAGAATGGAGTCTGTTACTGTTTAGATTTGTAATTAGTAACACATTTGCATAGATTGTATGAATTATTGCTAACTGTTTCATCTGTGATTTGGTGTAAATTATTGTTGTAGTAAATTATTATTAGAGATGGCACGATACCACATTTTCTTTACAGCTTTCTGAATAATTCTGATATTTATTCCACAAAACACACACACACACCCACACATTCTGTAATGGTACAATGAAAGAAAACGTAAATTACTGCTCCAAAATAATATTTATTAAAAACTCAATACCCAATGATTTTCAAAGTCAGACCAAGTAGGGTGTTGTTACTTCATTGATTAACAGAGAACAAAAGTTACAATTCATTGGTTACACCTAATTATATATTGTAATATGACTAATTGAAAGTGTTAACATATATGCATAATGACAAGGAAGGAAGCTCTAAGTGATGCTTTTTGATCCCATAACCGGGTGAAATTCCACCTCCGCATTTAACCCATCCGTGAAGTGAAACACCACATACACACACACACACACACACACACACACACACACACACACACACACACACACACTAGGGGGCAGTGAGCACACTTGCCCGGAGCGGTGGGGGTTAGGTGTTTTGCTCAAGGACACCTCAGTCATGAACTGTCAGCCTTGGGGATCGAACCGGCAACCTTCCTTCACAGGGCCAGCTCCCTAACTTCCAGCCCATGCCTGCCCCTTATATGGTCAAAAAGTCTTCTTACACATGGAGTCTTCAAGAAGGAGCTCACCTGCATTCTCAAGGTCACTTGAATAGTGATTCACGGTAACTCCTGTTGGTTAGCTAGGCCTCAGGAAAAGTAAACATGAGAAGACCTAGACAAAATGTGAGGAGTAGATGTTTTGTACCTTTCTTGCTCCCAGAGAACAGTGATAGTTCACAATAAAATCTGAGTAAGTGTTATCTAAAACATGCACCATGAGGATGTGTGACTGGCTATATTAATCTCATATATCATGAGTAGAATTTCTGGATGCATGTCTCATAGGTGAGATTTTTGGTTACAAAACCTCAGTGAGTGAATATATATAGACAAGATGACTTGATGAAAAGAGGTCATGATAAAAATAAATAAATCAAATCAATTACACTAATAAAAAGTGAAAGTGCAAATGTGGGTGAAATGAGGCTATTTGAAATAAAGAAATTGTAACTTTTTTTTTTTTTGTACCTGAATGATAACTGAAGAAATGCGTCCCTGTTTCCCTTTCTTTAAGGGAGTCTTGCAGCCTAGCCAAGCACAGACATCAGACCTCATCTAAATGAAACCATAGTCCAGTCTGGGATTACTCTACGAGCTGGTTTCTGACTAAAGCAAAGGTGTGTCTGTTGTAAAAAGGCAATGGAGCAATTCTAAAAGATATTCTAAAAAAAAAAAAAAAGAATAATGCTAACTATGCTGTGCTTTTCCCTGCATGGAGTACAAACCCAACAAACTGCCTGAGTTTTCAGTGGCTTCATAGCGAGTGTTCGTTAATAGAAACAATCTAAACAAGCTTGAAGATGTGTTGGTGCATATGTTTGGTGAGAAGAGGTTATCAACGAGACTGTGATTCTATATGAATCTATAGCTGAATTTATAGCTTTGAGACATTGTCACACTTGCCAGGCTGCCATTGTAAATCAGTGTTTTAGATGGTTAAATTTAAAGGCTTAATAAAATCAAAATTTCATGTCAGTGTATAGTGTTGTCCTTTTTCAGCATAATACTAAAAACTAAACTGAAACACTTGCTGTTTAAAGCATAAAAGCAAAACTAAAACAATGAATGCAAGTGAACTTAAAAACTAATTAAATGAAAAGTAGTGAATATTTCAAACCTGTCAAGCCTGGAATAAGCTTGCTTGTTATGTGACCTGCGTTGCTGTGCTTTATGTTGTGCTTTTTTATTTTTTTTTTGACTAGGTCTGTTACAGAAAAAATTAATCAACTGAATTTTCTTCCTGTGACAGTCTCTACAATTTTCTGCTAGTAAAAAAAATGAACTCTACTGTTTATCTAATCATTTTGGTTTATTGTTAGTTATTAAAAAAACTGTGCACTAATATTAATATTTATTTTATACACAAACTTGGCAATAGATATTTTTAGATATTTTATTGAACATGCCATGTATTTTGAGATTAACATGAATTTATTAAATATTTAAGGTCTGGTTCTCTGAGAGTTGACAGTCACTTAGGCTGATATGGAGAATAAGAGGCATTTTGTGTATCCAGCACAGTGAGATTTACCACATCCTAAGGATCATTTTTCACTGAAGGAAAACAGTGCATGCTGGTTTGGTTACTATATTAGTAGGATTTGAGAAATGCAGTTCTGGAAGCTCCTGCAGTTCTGTGGGGTTTCAGAAAAAAGTTGCTAAACTGTCACTGGGGTGGAATCATTCATGTTACTGGGTTGGTTATCCTTAAAGGTACGTCTTCAGTACGTTTAGTTAGGGTACGCAAGATTGCCTCGTTGTTTCATTGTTCCATTGACTCTATGCATCTTGTTTTGACTCCAGGGACTTACCAGAAGTAGAAAATATATATATTTTTTTTTATTTTGTGATTTGCATATAATATGATCACACTTGATGTGGTAATATGCCGTATATAAGCTTCTATTGTTTTAAATAACAGTAACATAACAGACGTCTCTGAATGAAATGACATCTATCACTGTGTGCATCAAAAAGAAGTGCACCCACTTTAGTGCAAGGATTGTTGTGTGCAAAGTTATTAGTATTAGCCTTGTTGTTTTCAGTTTTTGTTACTGCTGATATTGTTAGTTATGAACAATTTTATTATTCACACAAACTTTTTTCAGGTACATTTTCAGGTTCTTGGATGCCCTTGTATCACACGTGACTGTACAAAAAAAGAAAGGGCGAAACTGACTGTGAAATTTGCGTGCACTCATCAGATCATATATAACTTTGATGAATAAGGGCCATGGAGACTAAAACACAAACTTAAATTTTTTATGCATTAGTTGTACACAAGCTAGAAAGGTAGCTCATTCAGACTCACTAGAAAGCTAGCCATCTTAACAAGTAACCTGAGAGCTCGGTATGGTTCAAAATTTGCCTTCCTGCTCGAACCATGTAAACCATCCAAATGATCATCTTTCCTCCAAATCTCCACATTCAGCAGTTCTGTAAAAAAAAAAAAAAAAAAAGGTTCATTTAAATTCTACGTGAAAGTCATGGATTCAAAGAAGAGAAAGAAAGTTGTTTGCCGTCAGTGTTGAAGACCAGTCTGCTTTTGTTTGGCTAAATGCAATGTGGTGACCTCATTTGCATGAAGTTGAAATCTGCTACACTTTTATGCCACAGCGGGGCAGATTGTGCCATCCTGCAACCATCACAGTTAACAGTGAGGTGATGCGTACTGAAGCGCTTACATTGACGGTACAGTGCATCACCACGCTTTCTTTGCCAACTGTTGACCGCTTTGTGGGTGTGCTGCTAAAATACAAGTTATTTAAGCCTAGAGTTTTAGTTCTAATGCTCTTTTTCAAACTGTGAATTAATGTAAAAATCTCCTTGACTTTTTTTTTTTTTTCTATCAACAATCAACAGATTTCAGCATGTGGTTTGAATGCGGACATGATGCAATGTGTCGATGTGGTTGGCTGTTGCCTGTCTGAACTTTCCTTTTCATTTGCATAAAGTTTATAAAAGCTCAATTTATCACTCCCTCTGTGTGCGTCACGCTTCTGCTTCTCTCACAATCACTTTTGCGCAAGTGCCACCTGTCTCCGGTCAAATAAATGAGGGGCAAAATGAAATTTGCCTCGCTTTGCTGTAATATAAATGCAGAATACTTTTTATATTGTTTATACCTTTTGTGAACCAAAAGTATAAAATGTAGAATTGTATGGAGTCTTATTTAAAACTTTAATTCCAAACTCTTAAAAGTTGATTCCAAAACAGTAGTGTCTATTACATAAACTGTCCCCTCCCATACCCACGACTATGCTTCTACAGGCGCATAACAGTTTTTTGAAGTTGCGATGATGCATGGATTTAGCGGTTTGTGTATTCAAATGATGGATTTAGGTGTTTATAACCAGCACGAAACAGTCATATTTGTAGGATTAGCTGATCGCATGCTGAAATGTTTACAGTACAATCCGTCGCAATAAAGGAGCGCTGATGCCTTGTTTAATCTCTTGAGCATGTTGCTTTTCATGTTCAAGGCAGAGGCAGTTAATACGCTGTGCGTGTGTTATGAGTGTGTTGGTGTCAGCGTGAGGGGGTCGCACTGCCACAAAGACGTATGTGTGTAATATCCAGAGATTTCGCTGTGATGCCGTTTTAAAGAATTAATGATGCACAACCAAAATAATGTTTGTTTTGCACAAACATTTCTGTTTAGCGACGGAGTGTATACATGTGTGGGTATATGTCACCTTAACATTTCTAAATTCATCATGGTATAAGAAAGATAAACACTTGGTAGGCTGAGTTAGCAATGCAAATACAGCTCCCTCCATCTCTCTTATTGGTTTAAATGTTTTTCCTGACCCGTGTGCACGTAAGCGCTCGCTCTCTGTCTCGCTCTCTGTCTCGCTCTCTTTTACACACACACACACACACACACACATACACACACACACACGTGCACACATTATGACGCATCTTTGTAGTTTGTTATTCGTTTATCAGAGAGCAGTGGTCTGATGTGGTAAGCAGTTGTGAAGGTTTTGCCCGGAAGCTGTTT